>NC_091324.1:6848789-7011279 GCF_038502225.1 Cherax quadricarinatus
TCAAGTGTGGGAAGGTATTCACCCCCGTGGGAAAATGCATGGCTCACTGTGTGTGTGTGTGTGTGTGTGTGTGTGTGTGTGTGTGTGTGTGTGTGTGTGTGTGTGTGTGTGTGTGTGTGTGTGTGGTGTGTGTGGTGTGTGTGTGGTGTGTGTGGTGTGTGTGTGTGTGTGTGTGTGTGTGTGTGTGTGTGTGTGTGTGTGTGTGTGTGTGTGTGTGTGTGTGTGTGTGTGTGTGTGTGTGTGTGTGTGCGCGCGCGCGCGCGTGTGCGCGCGCGTAAGAACATTTTCTCTACCCCTTCCTTCCCTCTTCTGCCTCCTTCCTCTTTCTCTTTCTTTCTCTTCCTTCTCTCTCTCTCTCTCTCTCTGTCTCTCTCTCTCTCTCTCTCTCTCTCTCTCTCTCTCTCTCTCTCTCTCTCTCTCTCTCGCTCTCTTTCGTGTGCGCCTCTGAGTCGGAAGTTTCAGATACAAATGTTCTGAATTCTTCCTGACTTGGAATGAAATAGTGGAAGGTGATATCAGAGAACCCCTTCCCAGCTTAGTTTATGCCAGCTGTGTCTCGCTGTATCAATGTCCAGTGGGCAGTATCTCCAGGAGACTGAAATTAGTCTGTAGCTTCCATGCCCACCTAAGTGCTCGCATCAGGGGTGACATGTCCAGTAATACTGGGCACCTGATGTTTGGGCACCTGACGTTTGAAGCACTGATAGCTAAGTGGATTAAGGCGTCTTGGAATTTTGGAGTGCTTCTCGGGAGGCTGGTTAAAATGTCGGGGGTTCGATTCATGGCTAGTCGCACTATTGTTATTTGCTAAAAACCACTCATTCGTGAATGCATCAATACTATAACACATACACACACACGCACACACAGACGACAGTGAAATCAGCCACTCTTACGACACTTTACTGAGTGCATGGGTGATTGAATGTATGACAGAGTAGGGCCCACATTATTAAAAAAAAATTCTTACAGCAACAATTTACAAAATATAAATAAAAGTATACAAAGCATTAGATACATTTATAATTCATTTATGAAACTGAAAAGACAGATTCTAAAAAACTAAATATTAGAATAAATACGAAATGTAAATGACACTAGGGATGTATAATTGTTATGGTGAGGCTTGTCAACCAGACCAAACTACACTCTTTTGTTATTTAGAAAGACTAGATACATCCGCAGTGTGCTGCTACACTATTCTATATGACAATCAGGTACTAGCCACAAAAGCTAGCTGTGTTTTCCTGGGCAATCAAGGTGTTTTATGAGGTGAGAAGGATCGAGGAGGAGGAGAAAGGAGAAGAGACAGGAAAAACGATGAGAGGAGGGACGGGAAGGACCGTAGGTGAGAGGGATTAGTCCCGAACTTGCACAACGAAATCACTTCGTACAATGGCAAGAGATTGCAGAGGGAGCAATGTATGTCCAATGACGAGCTGGGGCGTGACGAATACACGGAAAGGGAACTTAAGTGTCAGAGGTCCACGACTTTCCAACGCCCTCCCTTCGTGCATAAGGGAAATTACCAACAAACCTCTTACGGCCTGCAAAAAGGAACAAAAAGTCCTCAAATCAGTTCCTGACCAGCCGGGCTGCGGTTCATATCTTGGACTGCGTGCGGCCAGCAGTAATAGCCTACCTGATCAGGCCTTGTCTGGAACTGGGCAGCGTGGGCGATGGCCCCAAAAGCATTCTTCAGGTAACCTTCAATTATCCAAGGCAACAAGGGAGAGAAGACTGGGGGGCGGAGAATAGGAGAGGAAAGATGGGAGGTGTGTTAGGAGAGAGTGGAGAGAGAAATACGATACGGGACAGTGAATATGAAAGGGAAGGTGAGGAGGGGGGGGGGGTCAAGAGGGATGAGTGTGTTCCTCCCTGGTGCTAGACGGTGGCGCACAGCTACTACAAAGTCTAGATCGGAAGGAATCTAGAAAGAGCGGCAGGCGGAGCTAAGGAGAAAGTTGTGAGAGTCAGGAAAGAGCTACTGAGTGAAACATTAAAGAGAACTAACTGAGTGAAACATTAAAGAGAAGTAACTTCCATCAAAGAACTCCTCCTCCAGGTAAATGCACTACCCAAATCGATACCTGGTTCTTCACAACTTTTGGAAAATTGTCGGCGACGGCAGGGAGGGGAGAATGGTGAGTGGGGTGGGGTGGGGGGAGGGTTGGGTGGGGAGGGTGTTGATGTGGGGTGGGTGAGTCGTTGGTGGTATGGAGGGAAGGAGGGGTGGGTGCTAGGAAGAGACGAGAATGGAAGGTGGATTGGGTGGTAGGGAAAGATGGGATGACAGGTAGAGGGAGAATGGGGAAGGGAAGGGAGAAGCGCTAATACGGGTGTAGAGGACACACTAAGTCACCAGAAATTTGGGTTTCATAGCTTTATTAAACTTTATTAAGAAGTTGAGACAGGATATTTAAGAATGTTTTTCATTATTATTATTACTATTATTATTATTATTATTATTATTATTATTATTATTATTATTAACCAATTACATTACGAACATTTGCTATAATGAAGCAGTTGAAGAACGGAAAGGCAACGTCATGTTCAAAAATGTAGTGATCTCCGTACACGGTACTGTGTATTGTGCATACACACACACACACGTGCGCGCGCACACACATACACGCACACACACACACACACATACACATACACACACACACACACACACACACACATGCACGCACGCACACAGAGCCAGTCGTAGAGCCAGAAACGAATATGCACAGATAAGAAGGGAGGCCCAACGACAATATGAAAACGACATAGCAGCGAAAGCCAAATCTGACCCGAAACTGTTGTACAGCCACATCAGGAGGAAAACAACAGTCAAGGACCAGGTAATCAGGCTAAGGAAGGAAGGAGGAGAGACAACAAGAAATGACCGTGAAGTATGTGAGGAACTCAACAAGAGATTTAAAGAAGTGTTCACAGAGGAGACAGAAGGGGCTCCAGAAAGACGGAGAGGTGGGGTACACCACCAAGTGCTGGACACAGTGCACACAACCGAGGAAGAAGTGAAGAGGCTTCTGAGTGAGCTAGATACCTCAAAGGCAATGGGGCCGGATAACATCTCTCCATGGGTCCTGAGAGAGGGAGCAGAGGCGTTATGTGTACCCCTGACAACAATATTCAATACATCTATCGAAACAGGGAGATTGCCTGAGGCATGGAAGACAGCAAATGTAGTCCCAATCTTTAAAAAAGGAGACAGACATGAAGCACTAAACTACAGACCAGTGTCACTGACATGTAAAATATGCAAAATCATGGAGAAGATTATCAGAATAGTGGTGGAACACCTAGAAAGGAATGATCTCATCAACAGCAGCCAACATGGTTTCAGGGACGGGAAATCCTGTGTCACAAACCTACTGGAGTTCTATGACATGGTGACAGCAGTAAGACAAGAGAGAGAGGGGTGGGTGGATTGCATATTCTTGGACTGCAAGAAGGCGTTTGACACTTCCACACAAGAGATTAGTGCAAAAACTGGAGGACCAAGGAGGGATAACAGGGAAGGCACTACAATGGATCAGGGAATACTTGTCAGGAAGACAGCAGCGAGTCATGGTACGTGGCGAGGTGTCAGAGTGGGCACCTGTGACCAGCGGGGTCCCACAGGGGTCAGTCCTAGGGCCAGGGCTGTTTCTGGTATTTGTGAACGACATGACGGAAGGAATAGACTCTGAGGTGTCCCTGTTTGCAGATGACGTGAAGTTGATGAGAAGAATTCCCTCGATCGAAGACCAGGCAGAACTACAAAGGGATCGGGACAGGCTGCAGACCTGGTCCAGCAATTGGCTCCTGGAGTTCAATCCCGCCAAGTGCAAAGTCATGAAGATTGGGGAAGGGCAAAGAAGACCGCAGACGGAGTACAGTCTAGGGGGCCAGAGACTACAAACCTCATTCAAGGAAAAAGATCTTGGGGTGAGTATAACACCAGGCACATCTCAAGCGCACATCAACCAAATAACGGCTGCAGCATATGGGCGCCTAGCAAACCTCAGAACAGCATTCCGACACCTTAATAAGGAATCGTTCAGGACCCTGTACACCGTGTACGTTAGGCCCATATTGGAGTATGCGGCACCAGTTTGGAACCCACACCTAGCCAAGCACGTAAAGAAACTAGAGAAAGTGCAAAGGTTTGCAACAAGATTAGTCCCAGAGCTAAGAGGTATGTCCTACGAGGAGAGGTTAAGAGAAATCAACCTGACGACACTGGAGGACAGGAGAGATAGGGAGGACATGATAACGACATACAAAATACTGAGAGGAATTGACAAGGTGGACAAAGACAGGATGTTCCAGAGATTGGACACAGTAACAAGGGGACACAGTTGGAAGTTGAAGACACAGATGAATCACAGGGATGTTAGGAAGTATTTCTTCAGCCACAGAGTAGTCAGTAAGTGGAATAGTTTGGGAAGCGATGTAGTGGAGGCAGGATCCATACATAGCTTTAAGCAGAGGTATGATAAAGCTCACGGTTCAGGGAGAGTGACCTAGTAGCGATCAGTGAAGAGGCGGGGCCAGGAGCTCGGACTCGAACCCTGCAACCTCAACTAGGTGAGTACACACACGCACACACACATATATGCACACACACACACGCACGCACGCGCGCAAACACACACAGGATGTGGCACTGAGGTGACAATCACAGGATGTGGCCCTGAGGTGACAATCACAGGATGTGGCCCTGAGGTGACAATCACAGGATGTGGCCCTGAGGTGACAATCACAGGATGTGGCACTGAGGTGACAACCACAGGATGTGGCACTGAGGTGACAACCACAGGATGTGGCACTGAGGTGACAACCACAGGATGTGGCACTGAGGTGACAATCACAGGATGTGGCCTTGAGGTGACAATCACAGGATGGAGCCCTGAGGTGACAACCACAGGATGTGACCCTGAGGTGACAACCACAGGATGTGGCCCTGAGGTGACAATCACAGGATGGGGCCCTGAGGTGACAATCACAGGATGTGACCCTGAGGTGACAACCACAGGATGTGGCCCTGAGGTGACAACCACAGGATGTCGCCCTGAGGTGACAATCACAGGATGTGACCCTGAGGTGACAACCACAGGATGTGGCCCTGAGGTGACAACCACAGGATGTGGCCCTGAGGTGACAATCACAGGATGTGGCCCTGAGGTGACAACCACAGGATGTGGCCCTGAGGTGACAACCACAGGATGTGGCCCTGAGGTGACAATCACAGGATGTGGCCCTGAGGTGACAATCACAGGATGTGGCACTGAGGTGACAATCACAGGATGTGGGCCCTGAGGTGACAACCACAGGATGTGGTACTGAGGTGACAACCACAGGATGTGGCACTGAGGTGATAACCACAGGATGTGGCACTGAGGTGACAACCACAGGATGTGGCACTGAGGTGACAATCACAGGATGTGGCACTGAGGTGACAACCACAGGATGTGGCCCTGAGGTGACAATCACAGGATGTGGCCATGAGGTGACAACCACAGGATGTGGCACTGAGGTGACAATCACAGGATGTGGCACTGAGGTGACAATCACAGGATGTGGCACTGAGGTGACAATCACAGGATGTGGCACTGAGGTGACAATCACAGGATGTGGCCCTGAGGTGACAATCACAGGATGTGGCCGAGGTGACAATCACAGGATGTGGCCCTGAGGTGACAATCACAGGATGTGGCACTGAGGTGACAATCACAGGATGGGGCACTGAGGTGACAATCACAGGATGTGGCACTGAGGTGACAATCACAGGATGTGGCACTGAGGTAACAATCACAGGATGTGGCACTGAGGTGACAATCACAGGGTGTGGCGCTGAGGTGACAATCACAGGATGTGGCACTGAGGTGACAATCACAGGATGTGGCACTGAGGTGACAATCACAGGATGTGGCACTGAGGTGACAGCCACAGGATGTGGCACTGAGGTGACAACCACAAAATGCGGCACTGAGGTGACAACCACAGAATGCGGCACTGAGGTGACAACCACAGAATGCGGCACTGAGGTGACAACCACAGAATGCGGCACTGAGGTGACAACCACAGGATGTGGCACTGAGGTGACAATCACAGGATGTGGCACTGAGGTGACAATCACAGGATGTGGCACTGAGGTGACAACCACAGAATGCGGCACTGAGGTGACAATCACAGAATGCGGCACTGAGGTGACAACCACAGAATGCGGCACTGAGGTGACAATCACAAGATGCGGCACTGAGGTGACAATCACAGGATGTGGCACTGAGGTGACAATCACAGGATGTGGCACTGAGGTGACAACCACAGAATGCGGCACTGAGGTGACAATCACAAGATGCGGCACTGAGGTGACAATCACAGGATGTGGCACTGAGGTGACAATCACAGGATGTGGCACTGAGGTGACAATCACAGGATGTGGCACTGAGGTGACAACCACAGAATGGGGCACTGCGGTGACAACCACAGGATGTGGCACTGAGGTGACAACCACAGGATGCGGCACTGAGGTGACAACCACAGAATGTGGCACTGAGGTGACAACCACAGGATGTGGCACTGAGGTGACAACCACAGGATGCGGCACTGAGGTGACAACCACAAGATGCGGCACTGAGGTGACAACCACAGGACGTGGCACTGAGGTGACAACCACAGGATGTGGCACTGAGGTGACAACCACAGGATGTGGAACTGAGGTGTCACTAAGAGCAGTTCCAGACTCTTGGAGGAGCAAACATGTGACAGACGAGCGTACTTTCTGAAATACACACATGGCGTGGATATATTTCTTCATGAATGACAGAGTCTAGACACAGTAAGAAGACTATGGGCTATATGCCTAAATCTTTTTTAACGAGATAGGACATAATGGATAGTGTCTGTTGTGACAAGACTTGAGCCAACAGTGTTTATAAACTGTGTGCTGTAGCTGCTGTTGTTACTGCCGCTGCTGTTGCTAGAAGTAGCAGTGGTAGTGATAGTTGTAGCAGTACTAGCGGAAATAGTTGCAGTAGTACTACTACTAGCAGTAACAGTAGTAGCACTACTACTAGCAGTAATAGTTGTAGCAGTACTACTACTAGCAGCAATAGTTGTAGCAGTACTACTAGCAGCAATAGTTGTAGCAGTACTACTAGCAGCAATAGTTGTAGCAGTACTACTACTAGCAGCAATAGTTGTAGCAGTACTACTACTAGCAGCAATAGTTGTAGCAATACTACTACTAGCAGTAATAGTTGTAGCAGCACTACTGCTAGCTGTAATAGTTGTAACATAGCAGTACTACAACTAGCAGTAATAGTTGTAACAGTACTACTAACGGTAATAGTTGTAGCAGTACTACTACTAGCAATAATAGTTGTAGCAATACCAGTAGCAGTAATAGTTGTAGCAATACCATTACTAGCAATAATAGTTGTAGCAATACCACTACTAGCAATAATAGTTGTAGCAATACCACTACTGGCAGTAATAGTTGTAGCAATACCACTACTGGCAGTAATAGTTGTAGCAATACCACTACTGGCAGTAATAGTTGTAGCAATACCACTACTGGCAGTAATAGTTGTAGCAGTACTACTACTAGCAGCAATAGTAGTAGTTGTAGCAGTACTACTACTAGCAGCAATAGTAGCAGTACTACTACTAGCAGCAATAGTAGTTGTAGCAGTACTACTACTAGCAGTAATAGAAGTATTTATCAAAAATTAGACGTAAATTTGTTAAAAAAAAAAGTGTTTTCAGCTTCTTAAAGATGCGAGATTCGTTGTTCCTACTTCTCGACAGTTTTCTTTTTTGCCTTCGAAAGCATTGGTAACCTGAGTTTCAATATATGCAAATACGTTGTGGCACGTTGCATCGGTCGGTGCTACGGGTGCTGTAGGGAGCTGCAGGATGCTGCAGGGAGCTTCAGGGTGCTGTAGGGAGCTGCAGGATGCTGTAAAGAGCTGCAGGATGCTGTAAAGAGCTGCAGGATGCTGCAGGGAGCTTCAAAGTGCTGTAGGGAGTTGCAGGATGCTGTAAAGAGCTGGAGGATGCTGCAAGGAGCTCTAGCCGGCAGGAAAAAACAAAATTAGGATAATAAAAAATCCTTAGTGAACAACGCATCGCTCAAAAGTTAATCTTTTTAATAATGATTTATAAATGAAGACGTTTTGCCATCCAGTGACTTTATTAAT
Organism: Cherax quadricarinatus; assembly: GCF_038502225.1. Taxonomy (NCBI): domain Eukaryota; kingdom Metazoa; phylum Arthropoda; class Malacostraca; order Decapoda; family Parastacidae; genus Cherax; species Cherax quadricarinatus. The sequence continues at coordinate 6,856,991 of NC_091324.1, forward strand.
ACAAATCAACACTGGGTGGCGACACGTCTATATTAAAGATACCCAGATGTTACATATGTGTCTAATTTTCATCTTGTTGTTATTGTATACCATTCATGTACAATAATGATTTAAAAAAGTTCACCTTTGAGCAAAACAATGCATAATAAAAACGTGGCGGACGCAGCGGATAAGTTGACTAACCATAACGTTTCGCTTCCACAGTATTTTTATATCCATAGTTGGTATGATGCCTCCAGCCTCCTGTTGCGCAAGAAAGATTTGAGGGTTACCTCGCAGATGGGAAAATGAGTGGAGGGGAAGGGAAGGGTGTGGGATTATTGTTAATGTTGGGGAAGCAGGGGTGTGTCTTGAGGCTGCTAAGAGATGGAGAAGGGTGAGCCATCAGAGATTGCATGCCACCCTCTCAATTTCCCTTCTCCATAACTGACGACTTTTTTTTTTGACATGTTCCCTCAAATGTGGCCTCTCCACTCTATATCGATCCAGGAATACACGGTGATACCTCGTACTCTGAAAGACCTTGTCTGTTTTAAGATAGTATTTCCAGCTGCTAGTCCCCAGGAAGCTAGTTTCATTAAGTGTTGTTTGCCCCAGGAGAGCTTCCAGATCTTCTGAAAATTTTCCATCTGTTTTAAATCTCCTTTTCCTCTCATACACTCAAAGACTGATACAATCTCACATTCCTGGTCCTCACTGAGTCTCTTTCTTGACCCACCATCATCCTCATGTCTACAGATTGTCAGCGACCTCCCTCCTTCCTGAATTGTCGTTTCTCTCTACATTGCCTCGTCTGTTATCACCAGCACGCTTGCTCTCTCTTATCACCTCTTGTGCCTGCTAAATTCGAGAGTAATCTCTGTTAATGCTTTTTTTCCCTGTCAATTACTGACTCCTCCTCTTTCATTATTATTTCACCTTCTACTTTTCCCTTCGTTTTTTCTCTAGTGCCCATCTTTTTTTTCATTTACTCTTCCAGTCTTTTCAGCTCGTTCTTCACCCTTGGTTATTAACTTCTCTTATTCCACTTTCTATTTTACGGCCTCCTCCCAAAGTTTATTTTACTTTTTTCACTCCTCATCCAACTTGTTCTTCAGACCTACTATTATCATATCTAAGTAATACCCCCCCTCCTCTCCCTTTCACTCATTTTTTGTTGTTCTTTTGATTTAATATGTTCTTTTTCCTTAGGTTTTAAAGAGCACCGTGAAAAAGTCTTTACCTGGGATTGCAGTGCATCCTAGTAATGAAAAACACTTTCCCACAGTCAAGTATACGAAGTTCTTCGGGTGACTGTCTCACCAAATGATGGAAAAACTCAGGTACTGCACTTTCCTGATATTTGTATACCATTTAGTCAACAGCAGATTAGTACGTATTACCTGTACTCAGAGAGGGGAAGGGAGGGAGGGAATGAATGTGTGTGTGTGTGTGTGTGTGTGTGTGTGTGTGTGTGTGTGTGTGTGTGTCTACTCACCTAGTTGTGGTTCCAGGGGTCGAGTCATAGCTCCTGGCCCCGCCTCTTCACTGGCCTCTACTGGGTCACTGTTCCCGCACCATAAGCTTTATCATACCTCTGTGTGTGTGTGTGTGTGTGTGTGTGTGTGTGTGTGTGTGTGTGTGTGTGTGTGTGTGTGTGTGTGTAAATCAGTGTCATGAATATTAGTAAATAATATACAGCTCACAAAAAGTTATTTATTTCCTCTCACTCAATGATTAATGATGAACATAAAATTGAATAATATCGCATATAAACCTTTGCATGGATTTCACTACATAAATGTATATGAAAGTGGCGTCCAGGTGGCGTAGCTAGGTGGAGCAGTGTACGTCGGTGGGTTGAACAGTGCCTAGGTACCTTACCTTTACCTTTTAAGTTTCGAGAGTTTAACTACTCTTGGAGCCCGGCCATGGGCAAGGCTCGTCCGGTGCTTGCCTGATCAACCAGGCTGTTGCTGCCGGAGGCCCGCTGCCCCACATATCCATCACAGCCTGGTTGATCTGGCACCTGGTGAAGATACTTGTTCAGTTTTCTCTTGAAGACTTCTACATTTGTTCCAGCCGTGTTTCTGATATCTTCCGGTAAGATGTTGAATAGTCTGGGAGCCCGGATGTTGATAGTGTTCCCTTATTGTCCCCACCGCACCCCTGCTCCTCACTGGATTTATTTTACACTCCTCCCGTATCTTTCACTCCCGAATGTTATGGCAGTGTGCAGATTTGGGACCAGATCCTAGAGTACTTTCCAGGTATATATTATCTTGCATCTCTCTCTCCTCCGCTCCAATGAGTACATGTTCAAGACTTGAAGGCGTTCCCAGCAGTTTAGATGCTTTACTGGCTCAACGTGAGCCGTAAAGGATCTCTGTATTTGTTCCAGCTCTGATATTCCTCCTGCTTTGAACGGGGCCGTCAGCACTGAGCAATATTCTAAATGAGGGAGCACTAGCGATTTGAACAGTGTCACCATTGGCATTATTTCCCTTGTTTTGAAAGTTCTCAATACCCACCCCGTCAATTTTTTTTTTTTTGTGTGTGTGATCTTTGTCTTGTCATGTTCCTTAAATTTATAAAGGTCAGCTGACATAATTATTCCCAGGTCTTTTACGTGTTCCTTTCGTTCTATCTAGTGACCCTCTTGAGTTTTGTATATTGTGACCTTTTGAGACCTAAGCAGCTGGAACTTATCACCATTGAATTTCATGCTGTTCTCCACTGCCCACTGGAAAACCCTGCTTATATCTTCCTGTAATTTTTCAGTGTCCTCTACCGTAGTGACTTTCATGCTTATTTTAGTGTCATTTGCAAATGATGATACAAAAGTGTGACGGGTGTTTTTATCTATGTCTACTATGAGGATGAGAAACAGCAGAGGTGCCAGGACAGTGCCTAGGGGCACTGAGCTTTAGACCTCGCTGATGCTGGATCTTGCTCTGTTTACTACTACTTGTTGTGTTCTGTATGTTAGGAAACCGAAAATCCATCTGCCTACCTTCCCCATTTTGTGCGTTATCACTCCATGATCGCATTCGTCAAACGCCTTGCAAAATCTGTGTAAATCATATCTGCGTTTTGGTCTTCTTCCAATGCCCCCGTAATTCTGTAATAATGGTTCAGCAGCTGTGACAGACATGATCGTCCTGCTCTAAAACCATGCTGGTTCGGGTTACGTTGGTCCCTGAAAATTGTAATCTGCCGTCTCATCACTCTTTCGAAGATTTTTATGATGTGAGAGGTTAGGGCTACTGGTCTGTAATTTTTAGCTAGTGCTCTACTACCTCTCTTATGCAAAGGAGCTATGTCTGCACTCTTTAAGGTCTCCGGTATTTCACCTAGATCTAAGCTCTTTCTCCAAAGAATACTGAGGGCTCGTGCTAGTGGTACTTTGCACTTCTTTATAAATAGAGCATTCCATGAATCTGGTCCAGGTGCTGAGTGAGTGGGCATGTTGTCCATTTCTTTTTCGAAATATATGTGATTTGTACTAATGTCCGTTAGCTGGTCTGTGCGGCCTTCTGCTGGAGTAAAAAATATTTCTACATTTTCTACTTTGCTGTCATTTAGTGGGCTGCTGAACACCGACTCATACTGTTCTTTTAGGATTTCACTCATTTCCTGTTCATCGTCAGTATACGAATCTCTTCTCAATAATGGTCCAATTCTACAGGTAGTTTTTGGTTTGTATTATGCATAGGAGCAGAAATATTTTGAGTTTCTTGCAATATCCTGTATGGCCCTTTGTTCCCTTTGTACTTCTGTTAAATATGACATCCTGAGTTTTTGCTCTAATTCAGTAATCTCTCGGCCAAGACTCTTTCCTCTAATGCAACATATTTGTGTTTTTAAGAAATTCAGTAATCCGTTTTCTTCGAGTGGAGCAGTGAGTAGGTGGGAGAAACTGTGTTGATAGGTGTGTGAGAGTACAGGTGGATGTAGTGGTGGGTTGTTCGGGTAGTGCAGGTGGATAGAGGTGGAGGAGGGTGGGTGGGTGGGTGTATGGGTAGGTGGGTTGTTAGGCTTGGTTGTGTAAGTGTAAGTGGGTAGGTTAGTGTTGGTGTAAGTGTGTGTGTACTCACTTATTTGTATACACCTATTTGTGGCTGCAGGGGTCGATTCACAGCTCCTGGCCCCGCCTCTTCACTGATCGCTATTAGGTTCTCTCTTTCCCTGCTCCATGAGCTTTATCAAACTTCGTCTTAAAACTATGTATGGTTTCTGCCTCCACTACGTCACTTTCTAGGCTATTCCACTTCCTGACAACTCTATGACTTTAGAAATACTTCCTAGCATCCCTTTGACTCATCGGAGTCTTCAACTTCCAATTGTGACCTCTTCTTTTTGTGTCCCATGTGTGTGTGTGTACTCACCTAGTTGAGGTTGCGGGGGTCGAGTCCAAGCTCCTGGCCCCGCCTCTTCACTGATCGCTACTAGGTCACTCTCCCTGAGCCGTGAGCTTTATCATACCTCTGCTTAAAGCTATGTATGGATCCTGCCTCCACTACATCGCTTCCCAAACTATTCCACTTACTGACTACTCTGTGGCTGAAGAAATACTTCCTAACATCCCTGTGATTCATCTGTGTCTTCAGCTCCCAACTTTGTCCCCTTGTTACTGTGTCCAATCTCTGGAACATCCTGTCTTTGTCCACCTTGTCAATTCCTCTCAGTATTTTGTATGTCGTTATCATGTGCCCCCTATCTCTCCTGTCCTCCAGTGTTGTCAGGTTGATTTCCCTTAACCTCTCCTCGTAGGACATACCTCTTAGCTCTGGGACTAGTCTTGTTGCAAACCTTTGCACTTCCTCTAGTTTCTTTACGTGCTTGGCTAGGTGTGGGTTCCAAACTGGTGCCGCATACTCCAATATGGGCCTAACGTACACGGTGTACAGGGTCCTGAATGATTCCTTATTAAGATGTCGGAATGCTGTTCTGAGGTTTGCTAGGCGCCCATATGCTGCAGCAGTTATTTGGTTGATGTGCGCTTCAGGAGATGTGCCTGGTGTTATACTCACCCCAAGATCTTTTTCCTTGAGTGAGGTTTGTAGTCTCTGGCCCCCTAGACTGTACTCCGTCTGCGGTCTTCTTTGCCCTTCCCCAATCTTCATGACTTTGCACTTGGCGGGATTGAACTCCAGGAGCCAATTGCTGGACCAGGTCTGCAGCCTGTCCAGATCCCTTTGTAGTTCTGCCTGGTCTTCGATCGAGTGAATTCTTCTCATCAACTTCACGTCATCTGCAAACAGGGACACCTCAGAGTCTATTCCTTCCGTCATGTCGTTCACAAATACCAGAAACAGCACTGGTCCTAGGACTGACCCCTGTGGGACCCCGCTGGTCACAGGTGCCCACTCTGACACCTCGCCACGTATCATGACTCGCTGCTGTCTTCCTGACAAGTATTCCCTGATCCATTGTAGTGCCTTCCCTGTTATCCCTGCTTGGTCCTCCAGTTTTTGCACCAATCTCTTGTGTGGAACTGTGTCAAACGCCTTCTTGCAGTCCAAGAAAATGCAATCCACCCACCCCTCTCTCTCTTGTCTTACTGCTGTCACCATGTCATAGAACTCCAGTAGGTTTGTGTGTGTGTGTGTGTGTGTGCGTGTGTGTGTGTGTGTGTGTGTGTGTGTGTGTGTGTGTGTGTGTGTGTGTGTGTGTGTGTGTGTGTGTGTGTGTGGATAGTGGATAAGTATTTAAATTGGTGACAGGCCCTCCGTTCTTCTCTTCTTCCATTCCCATCTTCCTATCTTCCTCCCTTCCTTTCTCTCTCTTCTGCCGTTAGTGTTGCTGCAAGCACTTTCATCTTATTTTCCTTCCCTTTTTTTCATTTTCTGAGGAAGTCCAAAAAGATTTATTCTTTAAGTTTGGGGATTCTCCAACCCGATAAACGCCATTTTCCTCTTTGAAATAACTCCCATATTTCATCTCTCGCTCCAAACTTCCCAGAATTATATGGTATAAATTTTCACCTTCCCTGACGTACGAGTCACCCATGAAGGTGTCATTGCAGTACCTGCAAACTGATTGCGAATATCATTCCACTGGGATGAGGAAATGGAGGTATACCCGGTCTAGCCTGGTATGTCTCAGCATATTATTACTATTTTTGTTTTCATTATTGTAGTAATGGGGATGCGTTAAATCTTTTAAGAGTTATGCGGCGCATGGTGTGAATGGAAGCAGGGTTAAGTTTCATCCGGGGCGTCGGAGCTATTCGGCTTTTTCTAATCAAATCTGATCACTGCTCATTCCTCTGGCACTGTACGGCTTGATGCCCGGCCGCGATGGAAGGCTCGAACAACCTCTCGACACTTGTCAAAGGCAGATCACAGATGTGCACTTCGCAGCGTTTTCCCAGGAACTTAATTTTGTGTTTGTGCGTTTTTTCTTTAAATCGAGAACAGGTGGCCACCTCCCAAAAAAGAGGAATAACTTTCACCATCATTCAATCGCTGTCTTGCCAAAATCGTGCTAATATCACGGCTCAGATAACTGGTTTCCCCTAAATCCCTAAACTAAATATCATACAGGACAGTATTTCCCATGGAACATTTTTTTTATTATAATCATGGGAGAGCGCTAAACTCGTAGGATTATACAGTGCATGTGTGGGGAGGATGGAAGGTATTCAGGCTTAATTCAGGGAAGTGGAGCACAGATCCAATTCCCTAGATCGAGAGCCCCTAACCAGCGTCAAGGAACCTCCCTTGAGGGGACAGATGGAACATCCACTCCAGTGAAGAGGTGGGGGGCGGGAGCTATGACTCGACCCCCGCAACCACAATTAGATGAGTACAATTAGGTGAGTATACATACACTGTGGGATCACTGTAGTTCCTTACCTCTTCAAAGCCATGCATAAAACCCAGAGCTTAATTCCTGGATGGCCTGGCCCCTCACAGCCAAGCTCTACAGAATCTTTTACATCTCCGCTGATCACGGGGACACGCTAGTTAATGACACAATCAAATCAGCGAAGAGACATAAAAGTAATTAAGCAGGGACAGAGGAGCAAGGGAGAACAGGCCATGAGTCACGGAGCCAGAGAGACGATTGTAGCCTAACACGTGGTGGACAGGGAAAGCCAGCAGGGTGTAAAACTCTGCGGAGTTGCTATCCACGTTTCACTATCTCTTTCCCCTGGCGTCACCACCACAAACTCTCGTTATTTATACTGCCAATACTGTTAGCGTTATTACGTAACAAACTCTACTAACGATACCGTAGAATCGTTGTACAACGAGCTTTATTTGGGACAACGTTTCGCACTAAGTTTTTATCAAGTTATGAAGGCCATACAAGGTGCTGGCAATATTTATATATTATACTTCTTGGAGAAAAGAATCTGCATCGCAGTGTAACCCTTGATAATAATAATAATAATAATACTGGGAGGAGAGGAAGAGGTGAGCTTCTACTGCAAAGTGTGTATGATCTTCACAACGGGTATATGGTTTTCACAATGTGTTTATGATCTTAACGATGAGTATATGATCTTCACAATGGGTGTATGATCTTCACAAAGTATGACCTTCACAATATGTGGATGATCTTTACTAAGGTGAGTATGACAGCGGTGACCTCATGCTCAGACTGAAGGACCTGCAATATATGCAAAATTTTCTACGTATAATGGTCGGAAAAAGTGTGTGTGTGTGTGTGTGTGTTCCTCTACACTACCATCAACACTTCCATCACTCAGAATATATACACCATAACTATCTTTACCTACAACACCTAAAACACAATCACTACTCACCATCTACATACACTATCAGCATTACTAGAACCACAACCATAATCAAACACCACCATTACCACCACACACACAGTGTATATGTCAGCCGCCGCCACCAACAGCACCACCACAACCAATATCACTAGCACCACCAATAGCATTACCACCCCAACCACGGCTACCTCCCACACTAATATGCTACCTCTACCATCTACCTACATCTCCACTACTTCAAGAATCCTACGATTACTGACTATCAATATCGTACCAATAACTATCACTGCCCACACGTACATCACCATCCACCCTGACTGTAGCTGTAGTGACCAGAATATTGCAACTATTACACACTGTCAGCCACGAATGTCTAAACTGCTGCAACTATCACACACACAGTGAGCCCATAAATGACCAAACTATTGCAACTATCACACACACTGAAGAGAAACACATGACAATCACGTTGACAATCACACAAGAAGAGAAACACATGACAATCACGCTGCCTTACAATCTGATTAAACGATATAAAAATGATAATAACATTACCTTACTCTCCGATTGTGCCATATAAAAAACATAGCAATCACGTTACCCAACAATCTGATTGTACCACATAAAAAATACATGTCGAGGCGAAACAATTTGAATGGATTATCTTTTTTTTTTTGGGGGGGGGGCATTTAAATTTTGCAAGCGGGCTGCAATTTACACATATACAAGATTGAAAAAGAGTTTTGAAACTTTTCACATGATTGTGGGTACCTTGTGGACTGTGAATAAATGATTCGTAAACAAATTTAATGAATAAATAGTTGAACTGGTAAACATTTTTTAGGAGGGAAATGTTTTGTGGGAGGGAAATGTGTTGTAGGAGGGAAATGTGTTGTAGGAGGGAAATGTGTTGTAGTAGGGAAATGTGTTGTGGGAGGGAAATGTGTTGTGGGAGGGAAATGTGTTGTGGGAGGGGAGTGTTTTGTGAGAGGGGAATGTTTTGTTGGAGGGAAATGTGTTGTGGGAGGGAAGTGTGTTGTGGGAGGGGATGATTTGTGGGAGGGATCGAGAGTTAACACCGGTGAGTAAAGTTCACTGTCGACCCACGCCACATGCTGTCGACGGCCACTACATACTGTCGATCTAGTTCTCGCACGCCCACATTTGTGACTGAAAGTCACTGTCTAGCATCCGCCCTCCCCACACTTACACCCACACTGATGACACAGTAACGTCAGGTGGTGCCAGCAGCTGGTGATGACGGACCTCTGCTAGAACACAGTCTCTCAGCTTATAACATTCATATATATATATTTATTTTGTGTCTGTGAAGTATTTTCCCCTCATAAAACACACCATCTCACTTCCCCTCATAAAACACACCATCTCACTTCCCCTCATAAAACACACCATCTCACTTCCCCTCATAAAACACACCATCTCACTTCCCCTCATAAAACACACCATCTCACTTCCCCTCATAAAACACACCATCTCACTTCCCCTCATAAAACACACCATCTCACTTCCCCTCATAAAACACACCATCTCACTTCCCCTCATAAAACACACCATCTCACTTCCCCTCATAAAACACACCATCTCACTTCCCCTCATAAAACATACCATCTCACTTCCCCTCATAAAACATACCATCTCACTTCCCCTCATAAAACATACCATCTCACTTCCCCTCATAAAACATACCATCTCACTTCCCCTCATAAAACACACCATCTCACTTCCCCTCATAAAACACACCATCTCACTTCCCCTCATAAAACACACCATCTCACTTCCCCTCATAAAACACACCATCTCACTTCCCCTCATAAAACACACCATCTCACTTCCCCTCATAAAACATACCATCTCACTTCCCCTCATAAAACACACCATCTCACTTCCCCTCATAAAACATACCATCTCACTTCCCCTCATAAAACATACCATCTCACTTCCCCTCATAAAACATACCATCTCACTTCCCCTCATAAAACATACCATCTCACTTCCCCTCATAAAACACACCATCTCACTTCCCCTCATAAAACATACCATCTCACTTCCCCTCATAAAACATACCATCTCACTTCCCCTCATAAAACATACCATCTCACTTCCCCTCATAAAACACACCATCTCACTTCCCCTCATAAAACACACCATCTCACTTCCCCTCATAAAACACACCATCTCACTTCCCCTCATAAAACACACCATCTCACTTCCCCTCATAAAACACACCATCTCACTTCCCCTCATAAAACACACCATCTCACTTCCCCTCATAAAACACACCATCTCACTTCCCCTCATAAAACACACCATCTCACTTCCCCTCATAAAACACACCATCTCACTTCCCCTCATAAAACACACCATCTCACTTCCCCTCATAAAACACACCATCTCACTTCCCCTCATAAAACATACCATCTCACTTCCCCTCATAAAACACACCATCTCACTTCCCCTCATAAAACACACCATCTCACTTCCCCTCATAAAACACACCATCTCACTTCCCCTCATAAAACACACCATCTCACTTCCCCTCATAAAACACACCATCTCACTTCCCCTCATAAAACACACCATCTCACTTCCCCTCATAAAACATACCATCTCACTTCCCCTCATAAAACACACCATCTCACTTCCCCTCATAAAACATACCATCTCACTTCCCCTCATAAAACATACCATCTCACTTCCCCTCATAAAACATACCATCTCACTTCCCCTCATAAAACATACCATCTCACTTCCCCTCATAAAACATACCATCTCACTTCCCCTCATAAAACACACCATCTCACTTCCCCTCATAAAACATACCATCTCAATTCCCCTCATAAAACACACCATCTCACTTCCCCTCATAAAACATACCATCTCAATTCCCCTCATAAAACATACCATCTCACTTCCGATCATAAAATATACCATCTCACTTCCCCTCATAAAACACACCATCTCACTTCCCCTCATAAAATATACCATCTCGCTTCCCCTCACAAAACACACCAGCTCACTTCTCCTCATAAAACACACCAGCTTACTTTCCCTCATAAAACACACCAGCTCACTCCCCCTCATAAAACACACCAGCTCACTTTCCCTCATAAAATACACCAGCTCACTTCCCCTCATAAAACACACCAGCTCACTTCCCCTCATAAAACATACCAGCTCACTTCCCCTCATAAAACACACCATCTCACTTCCCCTCATAAAACAAACCAGCTCACTTTCACTCATAAAACATACCAGCTCACTTCCCCTCATAAAACACACCAGCTCACTTCCCCTCATAAAATATACCATCTCACTTCCCCTCACAAAACACACCAGCTCACTCCCCCTCATAAAACACACCATCTCACTTTCCCTCATAAAACACACCATCTCACTCCCCTCAAAACATACCAGCTCACTTCCCCTCATAAAACGCAAAAGCTCACTTCCCCTCATAAAACACACTAGCTCACTTCCCCTCATAAAACACACCAACTCATTTCCCCTCATAAAACACACCATCTCACCCCCCCTCACAAAACACACCAGCTCACTTCCCCTCATAAAATATTCCATCTCACTTCCACTCACAAAACACACCAGCTCACTTCCCCTCATAAAACACACCAACTCATTTCCCCTCATAAAACACACCATCTCACCTCCCCTCACAAAACAGACCAGCTCACTTCCCCTCATAAAATATACCATCTCACTTCCCCTCACAAAACACACCAGCTCACTTCCCCTCATAAAACACACTAGCTCACTTCCCCTCATAAAACACACCAACTCACTTCCCCTCATAAAACACACCAGCTCACTTCCCCTCATAAAACACACCAACTCACTTCCCCTCATAAAACACACCAGCTCACTTCCTCTCATAAAACACACCGGCTCCCCCTCATAAAACACACCGGCTCACTTCCCCTCATAAAACACACCAACTCACTTCCCCTCATAAAATATACCATCTCACTTCCCCTCACAAAACACACCAGCTCTCTTCCCCTCATAAAACACATTAGCTCACTTCCCCTCATAAAACACACCAGCTCACTTCCCCTCATAAAACACACCAACTCACTTCCCCTCATAAAACACACCAGCTCACTTCCCCTCATAAAACACACCGGCTCACTTCCCCTCATAAAACACACCGGCTGACTTCCCCTCATAAAACACACAAGCTCACTTCCCCTCATAAAACACACAAGCTCACTTCCCCTCATAAAACGCACCGGCTCACTTCCCCTCATAAAACACACAAGCTCACTTCCCCTCACAAAACAGACCAGCTCACTTCCCCTCACAAAACAGACCATCTCACTTCCCCTCACAAAACACACCAGCTCACTTCCCCTCATAAAACACACTAGCTCACTTCCCCTCATAAAACACACCAACTAATTTACCTTCATAAAACACACCAACTCACTTCCCCTCATAAAACACACCAGCTCACTTCCCCTCATAAAACACACCGGCTCACTTCCCCTCATAAAACACACCGGCTCACTTCCCCTCATAAAACACACCAACTCACTTCCCCTCATAAAATATACCATCTCACTTCCCCTCACAAAACACACCAGCTCTCTTCCCCTCATAAAACACACCAGCTCACTTCCCCTCATAAAACACACCAGCTCACTTCCCCTCATAAAACACACCAGCTCACTTCCCCTCATAAAACACACTAGCTCCTTCCCCTCATAAAACACACCAACTCACTTCCCCTAATAAAACACACCAGCTCACTTCCCCTCATAAAACACACCAGCTCACTTCCCCTCATAAAACACACCAGCTCACTTTCCCTTCAAAGAATATACTAAAATATTTTCCCTCATGAAATACACTAGCATACTTTCTCTCAAAAAACACACTAGGCAACCTTCCCAAAATTCACTAGACACTTTCCCCCATATAAAATACACTAGGACACTTTCCATTTAGTAACATATGCTACCATACTTCCACCCCCTCATTAAAATACAGGGAGAAGTGGAGTATGTGTTATGAGAGAGATACCTGATAATAAACACATGGAAGATAGGTATAGGGAACTACCTGATAATACACACATGGAAGATAGGTATAGGTGACTACCTGATAATACACACGTGGAAGATAGGTATAGGGAACTACCTGATAATACACACATGGAAGATAGGTATAGGTGACTACCTGATAATACACACATGGAAGATAGGTATAGGGAACTACCTGATAATACACACATGGAAGATAGGTACAGGTGACTACCTGATAATACACACGTGGAAGATAGGTATAGGTGACTACCTGATAATACACACGTGGAAGATAGGTATAGGTGACTACCTGATAATACACACATGGAAGATAGGTATAGGTGACTACCTGATAATACACACATGGAAGATAGGTATAGGTGACTACCTGATAATACACACATGGAAGATAGGTATAGGTGACTACCTGATAATACACACATGGAAGATAGGTATAGGGAACTACCTGATAATACACACATGGAAGATAGGTACAGGTGACTACCTGATAATACACACGTGGAAGATAGGTATAGGTGACTACCTGATAATACACACATGGAAGATAGGTATAGGTGACTACCTGATAATACACACATGGAAGATAGGTATAGGTGACTACCTGATAATACACACATGGAAGATAGGTATAGGTGACTACCTGATAATACACACATGGAAGATAGGTATAGGTGACTACCTGATAATACACACGTGGAAGATAGGTATTATAGGTGACTACCTGATAATACACACGTGGAAGATAGGTATAGGTGACTACCTGATAATACACACGTGGAAGATAGGTATAGGTGACTACCTGATAATACACACATGGAAGATAGGTATAGGTGACTACCTGATAATACACACATGGAAGATAGGTATAGGTGACTACCTGATAATACACACGTGGAAGATAGGTATAGATAATACACACATGGAAGATAGGTATAGGTGACTACCTGATAATACACACATGTGACTACCTGATAATACACACATGGAAGATAGGTATAGGTGACTACCTGATAATACACACATGGAAGATAGGTATAGGTGACTACCTGATAATACACACATGGAAGATAGGTATAGGTGACTACCTGATAATACACACATGGAAGATAGGTATAGGTGACTACCTGATAATACACACATGGAAGATAGGTATAGGTGACTACCTGATAATACACACATGGAAGATAGGTATAGGTGACTACCTGATAATACACACATGGAAGATAGGTATAGGTGACTACCTGATAATACACACATGGAAGATAGGTATAGGTGACTACCTGATAATACACACATGGAAGATAGGTATAGGTGACTACCTGATAATACACACATGGAAGATAGGTCTTGTCCCCAAGGTACACACTGCCAAAATATGCTCTAAGAATCCTTGACACTGCTCACAGGTATATTACATGTATGTAATAATTATGACAATTAAAAAAAGAAACTTGCAACAATATCCACAACAATTCAGCCATCAACACTATCAACAATTCAGGCATCAACACTATCAACAATTCAGGCATCAACACTATCAACAATTCAACCATCAACACTCAACAATTCAGGCATCAACACTATCAACAATTCAGGCATCAACACTATCAACAATTCAGGCATCAACACTATCAACAATTCAACCATCAACACTATCAACAATTCAGGCATCAACACTATCAACAATTCAGGCATCAACACTATCAACAATTCAGGCATCAACACTATCAACAATTCAGGCATCAACACTATCAACAATTCAGGCATCAACACTATCAACAATTCAACCATCAACACTATCAACAATTCAACCATCAACACTATCAACAATTCAACCATCAACACTATCAACAATTCAACCATCAACACTCAACAATTCAGGCATCAACACTATCAACAATTCAGGCATCAACACTATCAACAATTCAGCCATCAACACTATCAACAATTCAACCATCAACACTCAACAATTCAGGCATCAACGCTATAAACAATTCAGCCATCAACACTATCAACAGTTCAGCCATCAACAATTCAGGCATCAACGCTATAAACAATTCAGCCATCAACAATTCAGGCATCAACACTATCAACAATTCAGGCATCAACACCATCAACAATTCAGCCATCAACACCATCAACAATTCAACCATCAACACTCAACAATTCAACCATCAACACTCAACAATTCAACCATCAACACTCAACAATTCAACCATCAACACTATCAACAATTCAGGCATCAACACTATCAACAATTCAGGCATCAACACTATCAACAATTCAACCATCAACACTCAACAATTCAACCATCAACACTCAACAATTCAACCATCAACACTATCAACAATTCAGGCATCAACACCATCAACAATCCAGCCATCAACAATTCAACCATCAACACTATCAACAATTCAGGCATCAACACTATCAACAATTCAGGCATCAACACTATCAACAATTCAGCCATCAACACTATTAACAATTCAGCCATCAACAATTCAACCATCAACACTATCAACAATTCAGCCATCAACACTATTAACAATTCAGCCATCAACAATTCAACCATCAACACTATCAACAATTCAGGCATCAACACTCAACAATTCAACCATCAACACTATCAACAATTCAACCATCAACGCTATCAACAATTCAGCCATCAACAATTCAACCATCAACACTATCAGCAATTCAGGCATCAACACTATCAACAATTCAACCATCAACACTCAACAATTCAGGCATCAACGCTATAAACAATTCAGCCATCAACAATTCAGCCATCAACACTATCAACAATTCAGCCATCAACACTATCGACAATTCAGGCATCAACACTATCAACAATTCAGGCATCAACACTATCAACAATTCAACCATCAACACTCAACAATTCAGGCATCAACACTATCAACAGTTCAGCCATCAACAATTCAGGCATCAACACTATCAACAATTCAGCCATCAACACTATCAACAGTTCAGCCATCAACAATTCAGGCATCAACACTATCAACAGTTCAGCCATCAACAATTCAACCATCAACACTCAACAATTCAGGCATCAACACTATCAACAATTCAGGCATCAACACTATCAACAATTCAGGCATCAACACTATCAACAATTCAGGCATCAACACTATCAACAATTCAACCATCAACACTCAACAATTCAACCGTCAATACTATCAACAATTCAGGCATCAACACTATCAACAATTCAACCATCAACACTATCAACAATTCAACCGTCAACACTATCAACAATTCAGACGTCAACACTATCAACAATTCAGGCGTCAACACTATCAACAATTCAGGCATCAACACTATCAACAATTCAGCCATCAACACTATCAACAATTCAGTCATCAACACTATCAACAGTTCAGGCATCAACACTATCAACAATTCAGCCATCAACACTATCAACAATTCAGGCGTCAACACTATCAACAATTCAGCCATCAACACTATCAACAATTCAGGCGTCAACACTATCAACAGTTCAGGCATCAACACTATCAACAATTCAGCCATCAACACTATCAACAATTCAGGCATCAACACTATCAACAATTCAGCCATCAACACTATCAACAATTCAGGCGTCAACACTATCAACAATTCAGGCGTCAACACTATCAACAATTCAGGCATCAACACTATCAACAATTCAGCCATCAACACTATCAACAGTTCAGGCATCAACACTATCAACAATTCAGCCATCAACACTATCAACAGTTCAAGCATCAACACTATCAACAATTCAGCCATCAACACTATCAACAGTTCAAGCATCAACACTATCAACAATTCAGCCATCAACACTATCAACAATTCAGCCATCAACACTATCAACAGTTCAGGCATCAACACTATCAACAATTCAGCCATCAACACTATCAACAATTCAGCCATCAACACTATCAACAATTCAACCATCAACACTATCAACAATTCAGGCATCAACACTATCAACAATTCAGCCATCAACACCATCAACAATTCAGCCATCAACAGTTCAGGCATCAACACTATCAACAATTCAGGCATCAACACTATCAACAATTCAGCCATCAACACTATCAACAATTCAGCCATCAACACTATCAACAGTTCAGGCATCAACACTATCAACAATTCAGCCATCAACACTATCAACAATTCAGCCATCAACACTATCAACAATTCAGCCATCAACACTATCAACAATTCAGCCATCAACACTATCAACAATTCAGCCATCAACAATTCAGGCATCAACACTATCAACAATTCAGCCATCAACACTATCAACAATTCAGCCATCAACACTATCAACAATTCAGGCATCAACACTATCAACAATTCAGGCATCAACACTATCAACAATTCAGGCATCAACACTATCAACAATTCAGCCATCAACACTATCAACAATTCAGCCATCAACACTATCAACAATTCAGGCATCAACACTATCAACAATTCAGGCATCAACACTATCAACAATTCAGGCATCAACACTATCAACAATTCAGCCATCAACACTATCAACAATTCAGGCATCAACACTCAATTCAGGCATCAACACTATCAACAACTCAGGCATCAACACTATCAACAATTCAGGCATCAACACTATCAACAATTCAGCCATCAACACTATCAACAATTCAGGCATCAACACTATCAACAATTCAGGCATCAACACTATCAACAATTCAGCCATCAACACTATCAACAATTCAGGCATCAACACTATCAACAATTCAGGCATCAACACTATCAACAATTCAGGCATCAACACTATCAACAATTCAGGCATCAACACTATCAACAATTCAGCCATCAACACTATCAACAATTCAGGCATCAACACTATCAACAATTCAGCCATCAACACTATCAATAATTCCGCCATCAACACTAACAACAACAATTCGGCCATCAATATTATCAACAACAATTCAGCCATCAACACGTTCAGAAACAATTAAAAAAATACAAAACAAATCTAGACGTTATCACAGGTGTGGGCATCCCTGTGACAACTGTGGTACACCTGTGACAGGTGTGGGCATCCCTGTAACAACTGTGGTACACCTGACAGGTGTGGGCATCCCTGTAACAACTGTGGTACACCTGTGACAGGTGTGGGCATTTCCGTGACAACTGTGTTACACTTTTGACAGGTGTGGGCATCCCCTTGACAACTGTGGTACGCCTGTGACAGGTGTGGGCATCCCCTTGACAACTGTGGTACACCTGTGACAGGTGTGGGCATCCCTGTAACAACTGTGGTACACCTGACAGGTGTGGGCATCCCTGTGACAACTGTGGTACACCTATGACAGGTGTGGGCATCCCTGTAACAACTGTGGTACACCTGTGACAGGTGTGGGCATTCCCGTGACAACTGTGGTACACCTGTGACAGTTGTGGGCATCCCTGTGACAACTGTGGTACACCTGTGGCAGGTGTGGGCATCCCTGTGACAACTGCGGTACACCTGTGACAAGTGTGGGCATCCCTGTGATAGCTGTGGTACACCTGTGACAGGTATGGGCACCCCTGTGACAACTGTGGTACACCTGTGACAGGTGTGGGCACCCCAGTGACAACTGTGGTACACCTGTGACAGGTGTGGGCATTCCTGTGGCAACTGTGGTACACCTGTGACAGGTATGGGCATCCCTGTGACAACTGCGGTACACCTGTGACAGGTGTGGGCATCCCTGTGACAACTGCGGTACACCTGTGACAGGTGTGGGCATCCCTGTGACAACTGCGGTACACCTGTGACAGGTGTGGGCATCCCTGTGATAGCTGTGGTACACCTGTGACAATTGTGGGCATCCCTGTGACAACTGCGGTACACCTGTTACAAGTGTGGGCATCCCTGTGATAGCTGTGGTACACCTGTGACAGATGTGGGCACCCCTGTGACAGCTGTGGTACATCTGTGACAGGTGTGGGCATCCTTGTGACAACTGTGGTACACTTGTGACAAGTGTGGGCACCCTTGTGACAGCTGTGGCACACCTGTGACAGGTGTGGGCATCCTTGTGACAGCTGTGGTACACATGTGACAGGTGTGGCACCCCTGTGACAGCTGTGGTACACATGTGACAGGTGTAGGCACCCCTGTGACAGCTGTCGTACACCTGTGACAGCTGTGGTACACCTGTGACAGGTGTGGGCATCCTTGTGACAGCTGTGGTACACCTGTGACAGCTGTAGTATACCTGTGACAGGTGTGGGCATCTCTGTGACAGCTGTGATACATCTGACAGGTGTGGGCACATTTGTGATAAGTGTGGGCATCCCTGTGACAGCTGTGTTATACCTGTGAGAGGTGAGGGGATACCCGTGATAGCTGTGGTACACCTGTGACAGGTGTGGGCATCCCTGTGACAGCTGTGGTACACCTGACAGGTGTGGGCACCCCTGTGACAGCTGTGGCAATCCCTGTGACAGGTTTGGGCACACCCGTGGTACACCTGACAGGTGTGGGCACACCCGTGGTACACCTGTGACAGGTGTGGGCACACCTCTTACCGGTGTCGTGGGTTTTCGCTGCCTGTTGTTTAAGGTTGTTACAGCAGCTGTTGCTGTTAACACACAGCGCTGGTAAGTACAAATGCTCAACCGGTTACGGGAGAAAGGAAGGGGGAAACCGCACTATGTGCAGAGTCAAGTTTTATTCAAAGAAAGTTTCGCATGGTAAGGTCACCGAGCGAAACGTTTTATGTACACAGCGGTTGACTGTCAACGCACTGTCTTTAAGTCTAAAAGGCAGCTGGTAAAGAAATCCACATGCGGAGAAAGAGAGAGAGACACACACAAGCATATACAAAACAACAGGTTAAGTGTCTATCGACAAGCGCCTTTATGAACTGGTAAAACAAACACACACACAAACGAACAAACTTGATAAAACAAATGTGAATGACAGGAAATTTGATTCTACCAGCAATCCGACGTGTCAGAATCCCAAGACTACGAGGCCAGGACTAGACCAGGACCACGAGGAAAGGGCCACGAGGCCAGACCACGAGACCAGGACCACAAGGAAAGGACCACGAAACAAGAACCACGAGTAAAGGACCACGAGACCAGAACCACGAGGTAAGGACAACGAGACCAGAAGCATTTAAGCCAGATCCACGAGGCCAGGACCACAGTGTCAGGGAGAACAAGGCCACAGTGTCAGGGAGAACAAAGCCACAGTGTCAGGGAGAACAAGGCCACAGTGTCAAGGAGAACAAGGCCACAGTGTCAGGGAGACCACGAGCCAGACCCACAAAATAAGGTAACATCTTTGTGGATAGTTAACTATCCTTCTCTTGCTATCCTTTTTCAACATTCTCCATCCTTCTACGCAGTCATCTCCATTCTCCCTCCCTCTTTCCTTTTCATATTTCCTTCCCTCTCACCTCTTCTCATCTTTCGTGCCTACACTTTTTCCCTCCTTCTCTCTCCTCCCTTTTTTTTCCTCTCTCAGCCGCTTGAATTTTTTCCCCACCTCTATCATCTTCGCAACTTTTCTTCTATCCCTTTCTCTCGTTCTTTTCCTCCCCTTCCATTTTATGTTTTTTCCTTTCCTCTCCTCGTTTTCCTCGCCCTCCTACATTGTTTCCTGTTCCTCCCAGCCCTGGCCACCACCTCCCAACCCTGGCCACCACCTTCTCCCAACCCTGACCACCACCACCTCCCAACCCTGGCCACCACCACCTCCCAACCCTGGCCACCACCACCTCCCAACCCTGGCCACCACCACCTCCCAGCCCTGGCCACCACCACCTCCCAACCCTGGCCACCACCACCTCCCAACCCTGGCCACCACCTTCTCCCAACCCTGACCACCACCACCTCCCAACCCTGGCCACCACCACCTCCCAACCCTGACCACCACCACCTCCCAACCCTGGCCACCACCACCTCCCAACCCTGACCACCACCACCTCCCAACCCTGGCCACCACCACCTCCCAACCCTGGCCACCACCACCTCCCAACCCTGACCACCACCACCTCCCAACCCTGGCCACCACCTGCTCCCAACCCTGACCACCACCACCTCCCAACCCTGGCCACCACCACCTCCCAACCCTGACCACCACCACCTCCCAACCCTGACCACCACCACCTCCCAACCCTGGCCACCACCACCTCCCAACCCTGACCACCACCACCTCCCAACCCTGGCCACCACCACCTCCCAACCCTGGCCACCACCACCTCCCAACCCTGGCCACCACCACCTCCCAACCCTGGCCACCACCACCTCCCAGCCCTGGCCACCACCACCTCCCAGCCCTGGCCACCACCACCTCCCAGCCCTGGCCACCACCTGCTCCCAACCCTGGCCACCACCACCTCCCAACCCTGGCCACCACCACCTCCCAACCCTGACCACCACCACCTCCCAACCCTGACCACCACCACCTCCCAACCCTGGCCACCACCACCTCCCAACCCTGGCCACCACCACCTCCCAACCCTGGCCACCACCACCTCCCAACCCTGGCCACCACCACCTCCCAACCCTGACCACCACCACCTCCCAACCCTGACCACCACCACCTCCCAACCCTGACCACCACCACCTCCCAACCCTGGCCAACACCACCTCCCAGCCCTGGCCACCACCTTCTCCCAACCCTGGCCACCACCACCTCCCAACCCTGGCCACCACCACCTCCCAACCCTGGCCACCACCACCTCCCAACCCTGGCCACCACCACCTCCCAACCCTGACCACCACCACCTCCCAACCCTGGCCACCACCACCTCCCAACCCTGGCCACCACCTCCCCCCTGACTAACGCACTCAACATTCACCCAGCATGTATGCGTTGTTCTCCACGTGTTGCTTCACTTGCTCATACCTGCATATATTCACAAAAGCATACACGCTCAGGAGATGGAAGCAAATATTTGGGTATACAGGTGCATTACACGCCCAAGATATACAACCAAGTCGGTATACTCATGTATTACACGCACATGAGATGCACATAAATGTATGGGCATACTCATATATGCATTCACAGATATATATATATATATATATATATATATATATATATATATATAGATATATATATATATATATGTATATATTTATATATACAAACACTTATCTCTGGCTGAAGGAGACTCGACCCTACGAACCTTGGAACAAGATACGCAGTGCTTTACCAATCTACCCAGTGCTTTTCCAATCTTCCCACACTGGACCAGTGTGGGTAGATTGGTAAAGCACTGCGTACCTTATTCCAAGGTTCGTATGTTCGAGTCTCCTTCAGCCAGAGATCAGTGTTTGTGTACATTTCGCCTGCTCTTGCGAATTCCTTGTATATATATATATATATATATATATATATATATATATATATATATATATATATATATATATATATATATATATATATATATGTATGTATGTATATATCCTTGCGTCATACCATCTGGTAAAGAAACTAGTTCTCGCCTCACTCTTTTTTCTTCGTCTCCCCTTTTCTTTCACAAACAAGCCTTCTAAACGCTCCGTACCATCACCTCCGTCCTTTTACGAAGGAGAGAGGTGGTATTACAACAGGGCATCCCTCTCTCCCCACTGTTAAAACCATTCTGCTAAAAATTGTCATCTCTGGTCGTCGAACACACACACACACACACACACACACACACACACACACACACACACACAGAAGAAGTTAGAGAAAGTACAAAGGTTTGCAACAAGGCTAGTCCCAGAGCTCAAGGGAATGTCGTACGAGGAAAGGTTAAGGGAAATCGGACTGACGACACTGGAGGACAGAAGGGTCAGGGGAGACATGATAACGACATACAAGATACTGCGGGGAATAGACAAGGTGGACAGAGATAGGATGTTCCAGAGAGGGGACACAGGGACAAGGGGTCACAACTGGAAGCTGAAGACTCAGACGAGTCACAGGGACGTTAGGAAGTATTTCTTCAGTCATAGAGTTGTCAGCAAGTGGAATAGCCTAGCAAGTGAAGTAGTGGAGGCAGGAACCATACATAGTTTTAAGAAGAGGTATGACAAAGCTCAGGAAGCAGAGAGAGAGAGGATCCAGTAGCGATCAGTGAAGAGGCGGGGCCAGGAGCCGAGTCTCGACCCCTGCAACCACAATTAGGTGAGTACAATTAGGTGAGTACAGGTACTCAGAGACCCTAGACAACTAGTATCAAGCCTTATGATCTTTTTCCATTAAAAAGTCGTGTGTATGGGCGGCATAAACTGTGCATTATGTTGTGTCACACGGTGAGCGCCAGAGGTCGGGATGGCGTCACCTGTGGCAGATGAATGTAATTACCACAGGTGAGCCACCCAAACTTGTATACTGCATATGCAAGCTCTGTAAAAGATTGAAGACACATGGCCATTACATAGCTAAGTGTCCGGTTGTCAGTGACTTTAGGTCAGGTGGAGAAGGGTACTTAGAAACTGTCCAAATACTACGTCAGCATCTGGGGTGCTTGAGGATCTTCTCACTGTCTATCTCAAGTTTGTTGCACTCAGCAGTCCCATGATGCCCCAGTTGTATCCGAATGCACAGAGTACAAATATGAAAACACACACACACACACACACACAAATATGTATATATATATTATATATATATAATATATATATATATAATATATATATATATATATATATATATATATATATATATATATATATATATATATATATATATATGTCGTGCCGAATAGGTAATACTAGTCAATTAGCAAGAACTCGTTTAAAATTAAATCTTTTCTAAAAATTTCTCTTATACGTTTAAAGATATATATTTTTTCATTTATGTTAGTGTACAAATTAATAATTTTTTACTAAAAGAACCTTAGAAAACTTACCTAACCTTATAACAGCAATTTAATTTAGCCTAATCACACTAAATATATTTTACATAAGTTTACAATAATTTAATGAACAAAGTGAAATATAGTTTTTGTTTCGTTAGATTCAGAATGATTTTTGCGAAATTATTGCATACACAAATTTTAGCTTGCCTTATTCGGCAAGAAGAGCGTTGCTATTTAAGCCAAAATAGCAACTTTTACCTATTCGGCATATATATAAATATATGCAAGGAATTCGCAAGAGCAGGCGAAATATACACAAACACTGATCTGTGGCTGAAGGAGACTCTAACCTACGAACCTTGGAACAAGGTTCGTAGGTTCGAGTCTCCTTCAGCCAGAGATCAGTATTTATATATATATATATATATATATATATATATATATATATATATATATATATATATATATATATATATATATATATATATATATATATATATATATACACGAATGAGAGAGATACATCTAAACATTATTATTTAATGTTAGAGATGTGATAAGACTGTACATTTATTACATAGTATAATCAAGAAAGAGGAATAAGTAAATCTTGTTGTGTGGTGTATATTAACTGTCAGTGTCGTGTATGTTAAGCAGCAGTGTCGTGTATATTGACCAGCAGCGTCATGTATATTGACCAGTAGTGTTAACTAGCTGTGTCGTTTTTGTTTACAAGTGTCGTGTATGTTAATTATACATCAGAATTTACCCGGCCATACTCAGGAAATTTCCTATTTAATTTCTGGTTGTGATTATCCCAACCTAGCCTCCAAATTTTTATTTTTCGTCAAAAAATGCGCGCTCCAAATGTTACGATGTGCATACGGATGACGATGCCTATCCGATGCGGTATCGTCATCCAGAGAGAGATTATTATAATAAAAAAGAAGCGCTAAACCTACAAGGGTCATATAGCAAAGAGAGAGATTCTCTTCCCTCAGGTACATCAATCACAATCTTGCTGCCACATCAGTCTAGACCAAATGATCCCAGGTTACAGTTGCCCCTGAGAAAAAACATCATAATGTCAAGAGAGAGAGAGAGAGAGAGAGAGAGAGAGAGAGAGAGAGAGAGAGAGAGAGTGCAGTGTTACTCTATGAGATGGTGTAAATGAATGAATGAATGATTTTTATATATAGTGAAATTAGACTATACAAAGACTGAAAAAAATTATGAAGTGAATCTTGAAAACACGGTAGCGATGAGCCTTACAACAGTGACGTATCTCGTACTTGCTAGATACCTGGGTCTGTAAAACTATTTTAGTCCCTGACTTTCTCTCATTTTAAGTATGCAGCATTGTCTTCTAATTTATATTACTAATAGTTTGAAATTCCGACAAGTTGATGAACAGGAAGTGAAGAGTCAATTTTGATTGAAGGGACTATCTTCAATCAAGGGTAAGGAAATAAACACCTCAAAATAAACTCTTCGCTTCTTCCACTATCTCCAGTTTTAAAATTATCTCTGTATTCAACTGAAGAAGCCTGATATATTGGCGAAACGTTTCAGGAATAAAGATAACCAAGTGACGTACACGTCTTACTCGCCAGCTTGTTTTTGACTGCCTATCACCCAACAGGTCTTAGACTCGTGAACAAGGTGCCAGGAAAGTCCCAAGACACTCATCTCTCGCCTCGACCTGGTCAACTTCTACTCGTCAATGCAAACCAATCTGTAACACAGGAGAGATGTCAGCGGCCTTACTATTATGAAGAGCGAATAATTTTTCAAGGTCCACACATGATCCAATTTCATTAACAACTAAAATACAGTTATTACATCCTATGACGGGCAGCCATCTGCACCTCCACTTTGGCTGTACTGTTCACAAGGACGACACTCCTGTAGCAACGATCACTAATTCATCAAATAAATCACATTTTGAAATGATTATCACAACACACACATCACAGCAATCAACTTATCTAATAAAGCTATGGCCCACAGCTGACTTTAACATAATCATGCTTCCTATATATGTGTCTTAATGCTAAATAAAGTACCATAAAACATGTGGGAACAGAGAAATGTAACGAACACCTGTCAATTACGGAAGGGAGCCCATATACAAAGATCTCTGAGATGATCTTGTTCAGATGTACCTAATTTTAAGATCTAAGCTTATAAATAAGTTAACAGGGTTACAGACTGACGCTTGTAAGGCAACTGTAGGAGCCGTGAGGCTCAGCATTGTACATCCCTCTAGACTCTAGAGAGAGAAGAAAAAAGAACGGAGGAGGTGAAGTCTTTCACAACCTTGTAGACAAAAATATGCAAGCAAATGATTACCTTACCCGGAGGCAGCCTTCAACCCTCCCTCACTCTCTCTCTCTTCACAATCTCTCTCCTTCTCTCTCTTCACCAATCCCTCCCTCCCTCCCTCACAATAGATATTCACTCTGCATTAAGACCAGTGGAGAGGGGGAAATGAGGGAAAGGGATGAGGGAAATGAGAGGACGAAGTGAGGAGAAATGTAGAGAAGGAAAGAAGCACAGAGTAGAGGGAAAGAGGAGATATCCTAGAGATTCTAGTTTCTAGACTCCCCCTTCATGCTCAGCTGTAACCCAGAACTTCGAGTACACCTCAGGATGATAGGAGAGCAAGGGGAAACAGTGGTGGGTTGAGAAGGGAGGGAAAGAGAGGGAGAGGAGAATGAAGGGAGGCGCCCCTAAGCTCGTAGAAAGGGTGTTCCGGTTGGCTGGCCAGGGTGAATATGAGGGCTCTGGGGTGAGGGAGGGGAGGGGCGGGGATGGGAGTGAGAGCGACAGAGAGAGACAGAGACAAATATTTGAGAGGAGAGAGGGAAAAGAAAGAGAGGAGAAGAGGAAGAGAAAGTGAGGAGAGAGGGAAGAGAAAGAGAGGAGAGAGGGAAGAGAGAGGGGAGAGGGAAGAGAGAGAGAGAAAAAGAGATGAGAGAGAGGGGAGAGGGAACAGAGAGAGAAAAAGAGATGAGAGGAGAGAGGAAGAGAGGGGAGAGGAGAAAAGAGCGAGGGATTTTAGAGGGCTTGATTGTGGAGGAAAAGGGGAGAGGAAGAAAAAAAAATATGAGCGAGGCGAGAACTGAAGACTGAACTGGTGCGGAACACAATGATAGAGAACTGGGGGTCTCGCGCTACCTGGAGGAACTGGGAGTCTTGCGCTACCTGGAGGAACTGGGAGTCTTGCGCTACCTGGAGGAACTGGGAGTCTTGCGCTACCTGGAGGAACTGGGAGTCTCGCGCTACCTGGAGGAACTGGGGTCTCGCGCTACCTGGAGGAATTGGGGGTCTCGCGCTACCTGGAGGAACTGGGAGTCTCGCGCTACCTGGAGGAACTGGGGGTCTCGCGCTAACTGGAGGAACTGGGAATCTCGCGCTACCTGGAGGAACTGAGAGTCTCGCGCTACCTGGAGGAACTGGGGGTCTCGCGCTACCTGGAGGAACTGGGAATCTCGCGCTACCTGGAGGAACTGAGAGTCTCGCGCTACCTGGAGGAACTGGGGGTCTCGAGCTAACTGGAGGAACTGGGAGTCTCGCATTACCAGGAGGAACTGGGAGTCTCGCACTGCCTGGAGGAACTGGGAGTCTCGCACTACCAGGATGAACTGGAAGTCTCGGGCTACCAGGATGAACTGTGAATCTTACTACTATACCGAGCTGTTACCGGCCCAAAAAGTATTTTAGTAACTAGCTAAAGTACCTGAACTCAAACTATATAAGAACAGAGACGAACAGCGAAGAGAGTACAGCGTACAGAAGCTAGCACACGCTGCTGGGCCTAGTCTAGACGTCTTCCAGAGGAACTTAGACGATTTCCTCCGCCAATGCCGGGTCAAACCAGGCTGTGACCGACATGTGGGCTAGCGGGCTGCCAGCAGGACCAACCTGGTCAATCAGATAAACACCAGACAAGCCTGGTTCAGGGCCAGGCTGCGAGAGTAGGAAAACTCTCGAAGCCCATCTAAAGTTGAAGTGTACTCAGAAGCGTACAGGGAGAAGCTGAAAGGCGATACACACACACACACACACACACACACAATAGCAGCAACAACCTGATGACCAGGTAATCAACAATGATGCCTAAGCAGTCTGGAGAGTACTTCCCTGCTAATTTTGAGATTATCCTGGGACTGAAACCGGTCGAGTGACTGAAGACCTTGGGAAGTGTGTAGATGTTGAAGAGCAGTGTGGATTGATTTCTACTGGCTTTCCATGTACCATGGGAAGAAGTCAGCTCGTCAGAAACTAAGAAGTGAATGTGTATGTGCGTGTGCGTGTGTGTGTGTGTGTGTGTGTGTGTTAGGTATTTTAAATTGGTGGAGATAAACTTAGTGCAAGTATGCAGGTTCCGGAGTCAAGATGGCAGGAGCCAAGGAGCCAGAAATCAATAATGATGATGAGAATAATGTAGGTGGTTGTCCAAGAAGCTGAGGCTCCAGGTACGCAAATGTAGTTCACTAGGAACAGATACAACCCCATAAATGAAGGAAAGAAAGCCCCAGACACAAACACAAGCACACATATCCACATAAACACAGCCCCACCACACACACACACAAACACAACCACACACACCCACACATGAAACAAGGCCCCAGTCACAAACACTCCCACACACATCCACACAAACCCAAACACACACACTCACATAAACACACCGTCACACATGAAAGAAGGCCCCAAACAACCACACCCACACAAAAATAACCCCACACACAAACACAGCCACATACACAAATAAGGCCCAAACATAACCACAAAAAGCCCACACAAACTCACAAATACAACTCCCACACGCTGAACCACACAAACACACGCATAACTACACATAAAACCATCCACATATAAACAACTTTTACACAACTACATACACACACAATCCCTCACCTGCACACATAACTGGCTACACATACACACACGCACACACACGCCAAGACTCGACCCAGGCAAACGCAAATGGGCGAGTACACACAGCCAATAGTAGTCACCACCAACACACAAAGAAACACAAAGTAAGGAACACTGTGGGGAAGGAACCCAGTAATCTGGAATCCTGGCAGGAAGTTTATGTCAACATTTAAGGATTAAGAACGCTTCCTCAACATTTGTTTAATGAAAAATAAGAAAACGTAATATCAGTTAATTCACAATATAAATAAAATATGGGATTAAGATAGCATGAAATTACAATACTGGAGTCTGAACATGGCTCTGGAAATACCAGACACGGCGCTGGAAATAGCACTGGAAATGCGCGATTGCTGTGCCATTATGCAGCCCCATATAATTTCTGCATGCCAGATTCACAAAATTAGATTTTTTCAAACGTAAATTTTATATTTTAATGGAGAAATTTTCCAGCAATATTTTGAATAGAGCTTTTATTTCAAATATGGCGAAGCTGACCTTTTGTTACCTGCACAGGTGTGTGTGTGTGTGTGTGTGTGGTGTATTTGAGACTGACAAAGGAGAAAACTATCTTATTGCAAGGAATTAGCGGAAGAGTTGGTGAGTGTCATGCACACACCGGCACTGCCTCCCTTCTACCCTGGCCCCTTCCCTCCTGCCCTGGGCCCTGGCCCCTACCCTCCTGCCCTGGACCCTGGACCCTACCCTCCTGCCCTGGACCCTGGCCCCTACCCTCCTGCCCTGGACCCTGGACCCTACCCTCCTGCCCTGGACCCTGGCCCTTACCCTCCTGCCCTGGACCCTACCCTCCTGCCCTGGACCCTGGCTCCATTCTAACTTCACTTGACGCCGAGGTTGCCCATGCGCTCTGTCCCAGGCTCAGACTCGTGGAACTCCATCTTCATCAAGAACTCCAAGACACCACTATCTCTTGCCATAAACATTTTGTCCAGGAGGAGCCTGAACACAGGTGTCATATGTTACTTAAAACCACTGGCATAGCCCACTTCAGAAAAAAACTATAAACCGATATCGCTAACGCCACACACATTATAATCTTTTGAAAGGTCTTAAGCAAGACTGGAATCACAGCAACTGCACAACCCAGGACAGCACGGGCTTAGAGTGGACCACTCTTGCCTCTCGCAACTGCTGGTCCATTATGACATGGTCTTTGATGCACTGGAAGACAAACAAAACATGGAGCTACTGTAGTGTACACGGACTTTGCAAAAGCCTTCGACAAATACGGCCATTACGTAATGACTGTCAAATGCGTGCAAAATGAATAACTTTAAATGTGGAAAGATGGATATTTAACCTCTTAGCAAGTAGAACTCAGAGAGTAATAGTAAACAGAATGAAATCGGGGCCTGCCATGGAGAAAACCATTTTCCTCAAGGTACACGAGTTTCCACAATTCTATTTCTCGTCCTTGTATACAGCACACACACATTAATAATATCGAATCATCCTTTACAGACTATTCTATAATCTGAATGTAAGTGGCGTACATCGAGGATGACACAATCAGCTATCAAGTAAATACAAACCAGGTCTTCCAGTGAGTCACTAACAGGAAAATGTTCAATGACGATATATTTCAGTTACTCTGCTGTAGAAAAACAAAGGGAATTAAAGACTGAAAAAGAGTATATGACAAACTCAAATTATTCCACAGCGGAAGTTCAGTGTGAGAGACTTCGAAGTGACCGTGTTAAAGAAATCTCACATTCAAGGATCGCAAAGGTATGGGAAATAACTGGATGGATAACTAAAATTATTGAAAACCAGGATGCCGAGACAATGATGATTCTATAAGTCTCTTTTTCTCTCTAGGTTGGAATACTGCTTTATAATCACGAGGCCTGGTCACAGACCGGACCAAGGGGGCGTTGATCCACGAAACCCTCTCCAGGTATGTTTAGAGCTTTGTAAATAATTCAAATGCTTACCTAGCTTTGTAAATCATACAAATGGTTTCATTGCTATGTAAATCGTGCAAATAGTTCCAGAACTATGTAAATCGCAACTCAAATAGCATACACAGTTGTAAATAATATAACTAAAATAACATACACGTTTGTGAATCATACAACTCAGATAATAACATGCCATTTGTAAATCATACAACTCGTATAACATGAACACTTGTAAATTATACAAAACGGATAACATGCACACTTGTAAATTTTGCAACTTGTATAACACGCACATTTTTAAGGAGTAAACATCATATGACAATAGATGCTAGGAAATAACAATGCCAGTGGCTATTAAGAGCTTGGGCCAGGAGCTGAGACTCGACCCCAGTACACGCACAATGTTCCTCCCTCGCCTCCAACTCACACAAGAGCCGCAAACGATTTTTTTTTTATTTTTTTAGCGGCACATTTGTATATATATTTTTTTGCAGCTGTCTTATCTGAGAAAAAACATGAAACCAATAAAAAAAATTATTCATAAAAATTTCTTTTTTTTTTTAATTTTTGGGGAAATTTCCTTTTTTTCAAATTTATTTTCTAGCCAAGTGTAATATTTCACTGAAATATTTTATATCGTCAGGCGAGAGAGTGGAAAGAGGAGGGAGAGAGAGGGGGGAGGGGGGAAGGGGGACATGGTGGGGGAGGGTGTCTTTAATGTTCAAGACAGCCATATAACCAAATGTTATGAACATTACTAACATGTTGACAGTGTGGCAGCGTGAACTTCCAAACTGCAACTCCGGCATCCAGACTTCTGGCGATAAACACTTGATACACATATTCTGACCATGATTATATATATATATATATATATATATATATATATATATATATATATATATATATATATATATATATATATATATATATATAATGTATGTGTGTGTGTGTCGCACAAAATAAGCCGAACTTACAGAATAGGCCAAACTTCCTTAAAAATTAAACTTTTTCAAAAACATTTTTTTGTGCGAGAAAGGTATAAAATACCGACAATATGAAAGTTGAGACACATGTGCAACATCTGGATATCTTTATTGTAGACGTTTCGCCATCCAGTGGCTTTATCAATACAGATTCTAGGACGTAATTAGAAGACAGTAGAACTATATACAAAAGATGAGGTAATCAGTCCCTCAGCCTTGGCTACTGCAACTAACCCATCCCTTTGGGAAGGACCTACTTCCACTGGGGAATCCCACCTACCAGTGACTATGCCCTCGTCTGCTACACGTCCCTATCCACTGACACCTATATAACCGCCAGTCTCCTTACTTTTGCTTCAGATTCTCCACCACCACGATGCTGTCAACACTAACTCTAAGGCTGAGGGACTGATTACCTCATCTTTTGTATATAGTTCTATTGTCTTCTAATTATGTTCAAGAATCTGTATTGATAAAGCCACTGTATGGCGAAACGTCTACAATAAAGATATCCAGATGTTGCACATGTGTCTTAACTTTCAAAAACTTTTTTACAGATAATTTTTTTCATTACAATGATATAAGGATTATTATTTTTGGACCAAAACTAATTCAGAAACCTCACCTAACTTTACCCTAAAAGTGACAATTTTTTTTAGCTAAATTCTGCTATATAATTGGGCAACTTAAATCTATGATAAATATTTGTTTTTTCATTATGCATGGATTATTTAGCTAAGTGAACCCTTGCCAGATAGGCCAAACTGCACGAATAGCCAAATTTGCCATAAATCGGTGGAAAACAATCTGAACATAACGAAATATATATATATATATATATATATATATATATATATATATATATATATATATATATATAATGTCGTGCCGAATATGTAAAACTGGTCAATTAGCAAGAACTCATTTAAAATTAAGTCCTTTCTGAAATTTTCTCTTATACGTTTGAAGATTTATTTTTTTCATTAATGTTAATGTAAAAATTTTTAATTTTGCACCAAAAGAATCTTAGAAAACTTACCTAACCTTATTATAACAAGAACAATTTATTTCAGCCTAACCCAACTAAATATATTTTAGATTTGTTTACAATAATTTAATACTAAACAAACACAGTGAAATATATTTTTTTCATTAGGTTCAGAATGATTTTGGCGACATTATTGCATACACAAATTTTCACTTGTCCTATATGGCAAGATAAGCGTTGCTGTTTAAGCCAAGATCGCAAGTTCTGCCTATTCGGCACGACATACATATATATATATATATACATATATATACATATATATACATATATATACACATATATATACATATATATATACATATATATACATATATATATATATATATATATATATATATATATATATATAGTAACCTCGGTTTTCGTGATTAATCCGTTCGAAAAAGTCTGACAAAAACCGATTCGTACGAAAACTGAAGCAATATTTCCCATCAGAAACAATGTAAATCAAATTAGTCCATTCCAGACACCCAAGAATATTAACAAAAAATACATTTCATAGAGAATAACTAGTTTGCATACAGAAAACAGTGAGAAATATATATAAATGACTAATGAAATGGATATATGAGCATTTAACATCACTTTTACCTTTATTGAAGACTCTTGTTGGCTGCGGACTGTTGTTGATCCAGTTGCAGGTCTTCATTGGTAAGCTCTTCCATGTGGTCGTCCACCAACTCTTCCACATCCTGGCCACTCACATTCAACCCCATGGACTTCCCCAAAGACACAATAGATTCCACAACATGCATCGTCAGAGTCAGCCTCAAACCCTTCAAAATCACGAATGCATGGGATGCTTTGTGTGGGTGCTCGATTCCGGGAAATAAGTGGACGAGTCACACGGGCAGGCGGATAAGTTTGGTAAGGACCATTTTCAACTGTACGAAAACGGACAAAATTTCGAAAAAAGAAGTTGTTGAAAACCGAGTCGTACGAAAACTAGAGCATACGAAAACCGAGGTTCCACTGAATATATAATATATATATATATATATATATATATATATATATATATATATATATATATATATATATATATATATATATCATTGATTTGAAGCAATATTAAATATATTTAAACAGACTTATGCTATACATAACAGAATTTAGCTAAAAAAATTAAGCTACTTTAAGTCAGGTTAGGTGAGGTTTATAAGTTAGGTTTGACCCAAAAAGAACATTATATGTCATAACTTTTAAGTTCATGCTGCCACACTGTCATTATGTTAACGGTGATGTTCATACATGTTCACAGTATTTGAATATATAACTGTCTTGTATATTAAACACGCCAACCCATTTCCCCCCCTCTCTCTCTCTCTCTCACATCCCTGACGATATAAAATATTTTAAGTGAAATATTACACTTGGCTGCAAAATAAATTTGAACAAAAATAAATTTCCCCCGAAAAATTAAAAAAATTAAATGAATAAATTTTTTCATGGTTTCAAGTTTTTTTCAGATAGATAAGACGGCTGCAAAAAAAAAAAAAAAAAAAAAAAAAAAAAAAAAAAAAAAAAAAAAAAAAAAAAAAAAAATATATATATATATATATATATATATATATATATATATATATATATATATATATATATATATATATATATATATATATATATATATATATATATATATATACATACAAATGCGCTCTTAAAAAACATTTACGAAAATCGACTGTGGTTCTTGTATGAGTTGGAGGCGAGGGAAGAACATTGTGCGTGTACTGGTAGGGGTGTAGAGGTCGAGTCTCAGCTCCTGGTCCAGTCTCTTAATATCCATATCCATATCATGTTATGTTTACTCCTCAAAATGTGCATATTATCCGAGTTGTACAATTTACATATGGGGATGATATCCGAGTTGTATAATATAACTTGACTCATGAAATCGTAATGACACGATTGCAAACCATACCACGGGTGGCGTTCGAACCCACGGTCAGAGAGTCTCAAAACTCCAGACCGTCGAGACGGTCTGGAGTTTTGAGACTCTCTGGCCGCGGGTTCAAACCCCACTCGTGGTATATTTTGTATAATTTACAAATGTGCATATTATCCAAGCTGCGTGATTTAGAAACGTTTATGTTATTTTAGTTATATTATTTACCACTGTGTATGCCGAGTTTCGCGATTTACATAGCTATGAAACCATTCGTATGATTTACAAAGCTCTAAAACCAATCAAATGATTTACAGAGCACTAAAACCATTTGTATGATTTACAGAGCTCTTCAGCCTCTTAGTTATCAATCCCTTTTAACAGAAGTTGTAAATATTAATAGTTTACTGGCATTATTTAACAATTATCAGTTATCTAAAGACTGGTTGACATCAATATCAATTTTACGGCTGTCTCAACTAACTTCCTCTCCGGCTGCAGATATGGTAACCACAATGATTCTAAAAGGTTTCGAAAGTTTTCCTACTCCCGCGGCCAGGCCCCGAGTCAAATAATTCTAAGACCATTAGCCTATGTCAACATCACAGCTAAGTTTCTCGTTCTAGGTCTCAGACAGTATGTCAGAGGCAATACTGATGAAAGACGGAGGAGGTGAGGATGGTGAAAGAGGGAGAAGGTGAGTATGGTGAAAGAGGGAGAAGGTGAGTATGGTGAAAGAGGGAGAAGGTGAGGATGGTGAAAGAGGGAGAAGGTGAGGATGATGAAAGAGGGAGGTGAAGATGGTGAAAGAGGAAGAAGTGAGGATGATGAAAGAGGGAGAAGGTGAGGATGGTGAAAGAGGGAGAAAGTGAGGATGGTGAAAGAGGGAGAAAGTGAGGATGATGAAAGAGGGAGAAAGTGAGGATGATGAAAGAGGGAGAAGGTGAGGATGGTGAAAGAGGGAGAAGGTGAGGATAATGAAAGAAGGAGAAGGTGAGGATGATGAAAGAGGGAGGTGAATATGATGAAAGTGGGAGAAGGTGAGGATGATGAAAGAGGGAGGTGAAGATGGTGAAAGAGGAAGAAGTGAGGATGATGAAAGAGGGAGAAGGTGAGGATGGTGAAAGAGGGAGAAAGTGAGGATGATGAAAGAGGGAGAAAGTGAGGATGATGAAAGAGGGAGAAGGTGAGGATGGTGAAAGAGGGAGAAGGTGAGGATAATGAAAGAAGGAGAAGGTGAGGATGATGAAAGAGGGAGGTGAATATGATGAAAGTGGGAGAAGGTGAGGATGATGAAAGAGGGAGAAGGTGAAGATGGTGAAAGAGGGAGAAGGTGAGGATGGTGAAAGAGGGAGAAGGTGAGGATGATGAAAGAGGGAGGTGAAGATGGTGAAAGAGGAAGAAGTGAGGATGATGAAAGAGGGAGAAGGTGAGGATGGTGAAAGAGGGAGAAAGTGAGGATGATGAAAGAGGGAGAAAGTGAGGATGATGAAAGAGGGAGAAGGCGAGGATGGTGAAAGAGGGAGAAGGTGAGGATGGTGAAAGAGGGAGAAGGTGAGGATGGTGAAAGAGGGAGAATGTGAGGATAATGAAAGAAGAAGGTGAGGATGATGAAAGAGGGAGGTGAATATGATGAAAGAGGGAGGTGAATATGAAAGAGGGAGGTGAATATGATGAAAGAGGGAGAAGGTGAGGATGATGAAAGAGGGAGAAGGTGAAGATGGTGAAAGAGGGAGAAGGTGAGGATGATGAAAGAGGGAGACGGTCAGGATGATGAAAGACATAGATGGTATGGATGGTAAAAGAGATAGGTGTGGATGATGAAAGAGGTAGAAGGTGAGGATGATGAAAGAGGGAGGTGTGGATGATGATAGTCTCCACCACCTCATCCATTTTGTTCCATTTTCTCATTATATCTTCTATGTGTCATCATGCCTGTGCCTGTCATCTCAGTCTTCCTCTCACTTACTTCAGGGTTAATATATCTTATTCTTCCTTCCCGTGTGTTTCAAAATACGATAACTATAAAGTATATCATTATAATCATGGGGGAGAGCTAAACCCGTAGGATTATATAGACATCGCCAGAGAATACCAGAAGATAACTTATTGATCCCACTCTAGCATCCAGCATGTTTCTGGTTTTATAACAGTTTGTCAGAAAGTATTCTGGTCCAGTTATCCTTTAAAATTATGATAAATTTTAAAAGTGCTTTAGGACTGCAACTGATAGGATGCTAACTAACGAAATAAAAAATGAGGTATGTATTAACAAAGTTGTCTAGGTGGACAAAATCAAAGTACGTAAATGAATTTGATATAATTTAGGATATAAGCTCCTGCACTTCTCTTGCAGTGCAAAGTTAAATTGGACATATAGTAGTATAGTGCTGAAGGCATATTTCATAACAGTACGACTCGCAAGTACCGTCTGGCACGTTATCAATTATAAAAATACTAGCAAATACAAGCGAGTGTGTGAGAATGTGTGTGTGTGCTGGAAGTTGTTCGTTATATCTCAATAATACTAGACTAGACTTAGACTTAAACAGTGACCAACTAAACGTCCTCAAATAATCTATCTTCTTGACCAACAAAGCAATCAAAAGAGCTTGCTTGAACAATATTACGAACGATTCGCCGAACAATAATAATGTAATAAGCAGCATCACAGTCAGGAATAAGGAGACAAAATAATGACCCTAACTGGGGACCATCAGCAGATCCTTCATTTAAGTCATAAAACTCCCTTAATACTGAATCTAAGTTCAGCATAACCAAATCCCTGACTACGACAGTGCGTAGATGCCACACTAAATAGGTCAGAAGCTTTAGCTTGGGACCTGGGTTGACTTGGAGTGTCGGTATGGCACAAAACGTCAAAAATCACTAAGTCTGAACACTGCTCTGTGAGCAGAGTTACATAGAGTTACAAGATATATGTTTCAACTCACCAACGAAATCATACTCTACCAAAACAGTCTAAATAACTAACAGACAGCTATAGAGAGAGGGGTGCTTGTTCATCGATGACCAGCTATCGAGAGAGCGACTCCAGGCCTCACATCAGGTGATATCACATGACTCGCCCCTGGTACTGCAGAGACGCGGGGAAGTAAACAAACGAGCTGATAGCTAAGCAGTTTATCAACTCTCGAACAGTAAGCACTGTGAAGTGTAAATGTTACATCCTACCTAATGACACAGCTAAGTCAAATAATAGTAGAGAGCAAGATATTTTCGTTTTAGCTATTAATGAAAATATCAGCAATATAAAATTATATGAACGATAATATACATCAAATATACATTATGTACATTGTGTCCCTTTCACGGGGCACAACACCATGACATAAGACTTAATTTTGAAATATCTTCCACTAACCATCCTACACTGGTTCACAAGTACTTCAAGTTGACGGCCATATGTGTGTGTGTGTGTGTGTGTGTGTGTGTGTGTGTGTGTGTGTGTGTGTGTGTGTGTGTGTGTGTGTGTGTGTGTGTACTCACCTAGTTGAGGTTGCGGGGGTCGAGTCCGAGCTCCTGGCCCCGCCTCTTCACTGATCGCTACTAGGTCACTCTCCCTGAGCCGTGAGCTTTATCGTACCTCTGCTTAAAGCTATGTATGGATCCTGCCTCCACTACATCGCTTCCCAAACTATTCCACTTACTGACTACTCTGTGGCTGAAGAAATACTTCCTAACATCCCTGTGATTCATCTGTGTCTTTAGCTTCCAACTGTGTCCCCTTGTTACTGTGTCCAATCTCTGGAACATCCTGTTTTTGTCCACCTTGTCAATTCCTCTCAGTATTTTGTATGTCGTTATCATGTCCCCCCTATCTCTCCTGTCCTCCAGTGTCGTCAGGTTGATTTCCCTTAACCTCTCCTCGTAGGACATACCTCTTAGCTCTGGGACTAGTCTTGTTGCAAACCTTTGCACTTTCTCTAGTTTCTTTACGTGCTTGGCTAGGTGTGGGTTCCAAACTGGTGCCGCATACTCCAATATGGGCCTAACGTATACGGTGTACAGGGTCCTGAACGATTCCTTATTAAGATGTCGGAATGCTGTTCTGAGGTTTGCTAGGCGCCCATATGCTGCAGCAGTTATTTGGTTGATGTGCGCTTCAGGAGATGTGCCTGGTGTTATACTCACCCCAAGATCTTTTTCCTTGAGTGAGGTTTGTAGTCTCTGACCCCCTAGACTGTACTCCGTTTGCGGCCTTCTTTGCCCTTCCCCAATCTTCATGACTTTGCACTTGGTGGGATTGAACTCCAGGAGCCAATTGCTGGACCAGTTCTGCAGCCTGTCCAGATCCCTTTGTAGTTCTGCCTGGTCTTCGATCGAGTGTATTCTTCTCATCAACTTCACGTCATCTGCAAACAGGGACACCTCAGAGTCTATTCCTTCCGTCATGTCGTTCACAAATACCAGAAACAGCACTGGTCCTAGGACTGACCCCTGCGGGACCCCGCTGGTCACAGGTGCCCACTCTGACACCTCGCCACGTACCATGACTCGCTGCTGTCTTCCTGACAAGTATTCCCTGATCCATTGTAGTGCCTTCCCTGTTATCCCTGCTTGGTCCTCCAGTTTTTGCACCAATCTCTTGTGTGGAACTGTGTCAAACGCCTTCTTGCAGTCCAAGAAAATGCAATCCACCCACCCCTCTCTCTCTTGTCTTACTGCTGTCACCATGTCATAGAACTCCAGTAGGTTTGTGACACAGGATTTCCCGTCCCTGAAACCATGCTGGCTGCTGTTGATGAGATCATTCCTTTCTAGGTGTTCCACCACTCTTCTCCTGATAATCTTCTCCATGATTTTGCATACTATACATGTCAGTGACACTGGTCTGTAGTTTAATGCTTCATGTCTGTCTCCTTTTTTAAAGATTGGGACTACATTTGCTGTCTTCCATGCCTCAGGCAATCTCCCTGTTTCGATAGATGTATTGAATATTGTTGTTAGGGGTACACATAGCGCCTCTGCTCCCTCTCTCAATACCCATGGGGAGATGTTATCTGGCCCCATTGCCTTTGAGGTATCTAGCTCACTCAGAAGCCTCTTCACTTCTTCCTCGGTTGTGTGCACTGTGTCCAGCACTTGGTGGTGTGCCCCACCTCTCCGTCTTTCTGGAGTCCCTTCTGTCTCCTCTGTGAACACTTCTTTGAATCTCTTGTTGAGTTCTTCACATACTTCCCGGTCATTTCCTGTTGTCTCTCCTCCTTCCTTCCTTAGCCTGATTACCTGGTCCTTGACTGTTGTTTTCCTCCTGATGTGGCTGTACAACAGTTTCGGGTCAGATTTGGCTTTCGCTGCTATGTCATTTTCATATTGTCTTTGGGCCTCCCTTCTTATCTGTGCATATTCATTTCTGGCTCTACGACTGTTCTCCTTATTCTCCTGGGTCCTTTGCCTTCTATATTTCTTCCATTCCCTAGCACACTTGGTTTTTGCCTCCCTGCACCTTTGGGTAAACCATGGGCTCATCCTGGCTTTTTCATTACTCCTGTTACCCTTGGGTACAAACCTCTCCTCAGCCTCCTTGCATTTTATTGCTGTGTGCGCGCGCGCGAGCCACATGGGGATGGAAATATTTAGCTCAATATGTTTCGCACAGGTAGGAGGGGAAATACTGTGAGGCCAGGCAGAAGGTATCAGTGGCAGCACATATTACAGAATGAACTCACAGAATGAGCGAGCATACATATACCTAAGAATATGCATATAGTAGGACCACAGCTATCAAGAAAACCGTCTTCGTAGGATATTATGTATTTTAACTGACGATTCAGATGCTTTTGTTGGTATGGATACCAGGTTGATGATGCATGAGATGTGTTTATATAACGCTAGCCGACAATACCGAAATTTTTATCGAGTTCAGATACCAAATTGGGTTGTTTTCAGCTACTGTGAAGTTCTGATCACGACTTTGAACTTGTCTGGTCTACAGCACATAAGTTTTCTTTAAATCTAATGAGCAATATTTGGGCTATTTAAGGTTAAAGAAACACATGATATACGTTACATAACAATTATAGAGATTACAAAAAGTAAGAGAGCAAGAAAATCATATGCACAAATAAGAAGATAATATGCAAAAATATGACGATAATATACAAGAACATGAAGATAATATTACCTGGAGAAAGTTTACCTGGAGAGAGTTCCGGGGGTCAACGCCCCCGCGGCCCGGTCTGTGACCACAGATATTAAGTGTGATGCAAACAATGACAATTAATCTTTCTCAACGTAAATAAATTATGTATACTACATGCATAACAAAAATAGAAGAGATTTTCATACATTCTTATAAAAATATTTACATTAAAGTTTTCATTTTTGTTTACACTGGTGTTAAGTATG
Organism: Cherax quadricarinatus; assembly: GCF_038502225.1. Classification (NCBI taxonomy): domain Eukaryota; kingdom Metazoa; phylum Arthropoda; class Malacostraca; order Decapoda; family Parastacidae; genus Cherax; species Cherax quadricarinatus. The sequence continues at coordinate 6,897,805 of NC_091324.1, forward strand.
GTTGTCCCGCAGCAGCGTCCTGCAGCAGCGTCCTGCAGCAGCGTCCTGCAGCAGCGTCCTGCAGCAGCGTCCTGCAGCAGCGTCCCGCAGCAGCGTCCTGCAGCAGCGTCCTGCAGCAGCGTCCCGCAGCAGCGTCCTGCAGCAGTTCACCATCAAACCGATCGTCACGTTTTCCTGATATTTCTTCTCCATGATGGCTGCGTCTTGGTGCATCGCTCACCGTGGGGTTGTATTTCAAAGAAACTGTACGTGTCAGAGCGCAGCCAAGTTCACATTTGAACTGGCCGTCCCAAAATTAGTTTAGAAACACATGTTTTTCCACTTGAACTGAAACCTTTGTCGGCCAGAGTAATGTGTGTTGGTCACCTTGTGTCATCCACCTCTCTCTCTCTTCTCTTCTCTTCATTAACTCCATCCCCCCCTTCTTAAACTTTCTTCTCCTTCTCTGCTTCACTCTGGTCCTTTCATTTCCTCTCCTCCAATCCTCCCTCCCCAACATACACTGAGCATTAGGTATATATGACATAACTCTCACAACACTGAAACACTATATACCAGGTTAATGGAAGTTGCATTCTCGAGTATTTGCTTTGTCCTCGTTCATTCCCAGTCCCCCATCCTCTCTATTTAAATGTAATCCATAATTACTTCAATATCCTAGATATAACACAGTGTTACCAAATCAAATGGAAGTATAAACGATGGATATTTTGACAGCTCTACTGGGTGTAATGTGATTTTAAGGCAAATTTTACTTATCGTAGTTTTTTTTTGATCTGGTAAATATTATGAATATATAAATTACTGAACTTCACAGAATCAAAAACAAAATATATCTACCGTGTAATGGCTCGTATAAAAGCCCTCATGAATGAATACATGTATGTACTGCATGTATTTGTGTGTATGTATATACATATAGCGTGTATAATCACGTATTCTTGCACACCCATATAACCTCCCCCTCCCCCCAACACACACTCCTGAGGACACACGTCACAGGAAGGTTACTGCGTCCCGCACTCTTGTTTACATAAACTGAAGATTCACAGGAACGCGAGAAGAAACGCCGTTAAAAATTTGAGATTTCCCTGCGGCCTTGCTCAGCGGGGAGCTTACAGTACATGCACGAAGGAGCGAAGGATACATATGAAGCTCCACTACCAGTGACATCACTTACACAAGCGCTAGACTCAGCACCAATACTTAAGGAACTTCCAATCACGATAATCTGACATTAGAGCTCAGAGGTGTAAGATCACTCAGCTCTCGTGCTAACACAAATTTAATACTAATCCACATAACACCTAAGGTACTATCTAAATTGGTATTATGTTGATGTTACGTAACAAAGAGCAAAAGATTACTAGCACAAACAGACAACAAATAAATACTATCACACCTTATGAAAATAATCCACATCACTTAAAATGTCAAAGTCAGAAGACTCGCTTAAAAGTTCCCCGAGGTCATCACAGGCACCACAGTAACTATATGAACCACATTATTACTACAAACAAAACTAAACGTTAAACCCACAAGGGTCATACACCGCTGAACATATATGAACCATAAGTAAGGAAAAGGGTGAAGTCGTTGGGTAAATAGTTAAAATGTGCCCCAATGGTTATTGTACGCCACTGGACATTGTACTCCACTGGTCATTGTACTCCACTGGTCACTGTACGCCACTGGTCACTGTACGCCACTGGTCACTGTACGCCACTGGTCACTGTACGCCACTGGTCACTGTACGCCACTGGTCACTGTACGCCAATGGTAATTGTACTCCACTGGTCACTGTACGCCACTGGTCACACAGTAAATATACTCCATCTTCCACCAACAACAGTAAATATACTCCATCTTCCACCAACAACAGTAAGTATACTCCATCTTCCACCAACAACAGTAAGTATACTCCATCTTCCATCAACAACAGTAAGTATACTCCATCTTCCACCAACAACAGTAAATATACTCCATCTTCCACCAACAACAGTAAGTATACTCCATCTTCCACCAACAACAGTAAGTATACTCCATCTTCCATCAACAACAGTAAATACTATACTCCACCCTCCACCAACAACAGTAAATACTATACTCCACCCTCCACCAACAACAGTAAATACTATACTCCACTCTCCACCAACAACAGTAAATAATATACTCCACCCTCCACCAACAACAGTAAATACTATACTCCACTCTCCACCAACAACAGTAAATACTATACTCCATCCTCAACGAACAACAGTAAATACTATACTCCACCCTCCATCAACAACAATAAATACTATACTCCACCCTCCATCAACAACAGTAAATACTATACTCCACCAACAACAGTAAATACTATACTCCACCAACAACAGTAAATACTATACTCCACCAACAACAGTAAATACTATACTCCATCAACAACAGTAAATACTATACTCCACCCTCCATCAACAACAGTAAATACTATACTCCATCCTCCACCAACAACAGTAAAAACTATACTCCATCCTCCATCAACAACAGTAAATACTATACTCCATCCTCCATCAACAACAGTAAATACTATACTCCATCCTCCATCAACAACAGTAAATACTATACTCCATCCTCCATCAACAACAGTAAATACTATACTCCATCCTCCATGAACAACAGTAAATACTACACTCCACCCTCCATCAACAACAGTAAATACTATACTCCACCCTCCACCAACTACAGTGAATACTATACTCCATCTTCCACCACCAACAGTAAATACTATACTCCGCCCTCCATCAACAACAGTAAATATACTCCACCTTCCATCAACAACAGTAAATACTATACTCCGCCCTCCATCAACAACAGTAAATATACTCCACCCTGTCCTAACAGCAGTAAATCTACTCCATCCTCTACCGACAGTTATCATACTCCACCCACCACCTCATAATAAATCTAAGAGACTCTACCATCAACTGTGTATCTGCTCGTCCCTCCTTAAACTGGACCTCCAGTCTTCACCAACAGACATTCCCCACCTCTCACCGCCAATCTCCTCTTCCTCTTCCACCTCCTTTCACTACCAACCGCCTCCACCTCTTCCTCCTTTTACTCTTCCACTACCAACCACTTCCTCTTTCTCTTCCACCTCCTCCTCCACGAAGAAATATAAAATCCAGCCGTCGGCAAATCGATTACAGCGTCTCATTAATGATGCAGGAAAGAGATAATGAGTCGCGATAAACTATAATGACTATAATAGACGCAAAAACTATTATAATTTCTTATTATCAACCTCATTTTCTCTTCTGCATTGTAAGACGCGCCACCCGATAAATAAATAAATAAATATATATATATATATATATATATATATATATATATATATATATATATATATATATATATATATATATATATATATATATATATATATATATATATGCCTGGAGGAGCCTGGAGGTTATTCCGGGGAATACTATACCCCACCCTCCACCAACAGTAAATACTATACTCCATCCTCCATCAACAACAGTAAATACTATACTCCATCCTCCACCAACAACAGTAAATACTATATATATATATATATATATATATATATATATATATATATATATATATATATATATATATATATATATATATATATATATATATATAATAGTTTTTGCGTATACTCACCTACTTGTGGTTGCAGGGGTCGATTCATAGCTCTTGGCCCCGTCTCTTCACTGATACTGGGTCCTCTTTCTCCCTACTCTACGAGCTTTATCAAACCTCGTCATAAAACTATGAATGGTCCCTGTCTCTACGTCGCTTTCTAAGCTATTCCACTTTCTGACAACTCTATGACTGAAGAAATACTTCCTAACATCCCTTTGATTCATAGGAGTCTTCAACTTCTAATTGTGACCCCATGTTTCTGTGTCCCATCTCTAGAATTTCCTGTCTTTGTGCACCTTGTCAATTCCTCGCAGTATTTTATATGTCGTTATCATGTCTCCCCTGACCTTCCTGTCCTCCAGTGTCGTCAGGTCGATTTCCCTTAACCTTTCTTCATAGGCCAATCCCCTTAGCTCTGGGACTAGTCTTGTTGCATACCTTTGCACTTTCTCTAATTTCTTGACGTGCTTGACCAGGTGTGGATTCCAAACTGGTGCTGCATACTCCAGTATGGGCCTGACGTATATGGTGTACAGAGTCTTGAACGATTCCTTAGTGAGGTATCGGAACGCTATTCTTAGGTTTACCAGACGCCCGTATGCTGCAGCAGTTATCTGATTGATGTGCGCCTCAGGAGATGTGCTCGGTATTATACTCACCCCAAGTTCTTTTTCCTTGAGTGAGATTTGCAGTCTTTGGTCACCTAGACTATACTCTGTCTGCGACCTTCTTTGCCCTTCCCCGATCTTCATGACTTTGCATTTGGCGGGGTTAAATTCAAGGAACCAGTTGCTGGACCAGGCTTGTAGCCTGTCCAAGTCTCTTTGTAGTCCTGCCTGATCCTCGACCGATTTAATTCTTCTCATTAACTGCACATCACTTGCAAACAGGGACGCTTCTGAGTTCATCCCTTCCGTTATATCATTCACATATACCAAAAACAGCACAGGCCCTATGACTGATCCCTGTGGAACCCCGCTCGTCACAGGCGCCCACTCTGACATCTCGTCACGTACCACGACTCGTTGTTGCCTCCCTGTCAGATATTCTCTGATCCACTCTAGCTTTTGCATTAACCTCTTGTGTGTGTGTGTGTGTGTGTGTGTGTGTGTGTGTGTGTGTGTGTGTGTGTGTGTGTGTGTGTGTGTGTGTGTGTGTGTGTGTGTGTGCGTGCGCGCGCGCTCAATAACGCACATGGAGACAGAAACACAGGAGATTGATTGATCTGTATATTTCGAACCCCCTTCTGGGATCCTCTTCAGCAGATATATATGTATATGGGGTGGTAGAAGACTAGTACTCACGTTTGAACTAGGGTCTCTAAACTCTTCCTAGAAGACATTTCACTTACTTCTCGGAGGCAAAGGGGTAACATATGTTGCACTGGAGGTGTAAGAAACATCACCAGTGCATAGGTGTGCATCCTTACCAGGAGGGTGGAGGATGGCATGGGGGCAGGGAAGGAGTAACAGGGGGGAGGGAGGGGGAAAGGGGGAGGTAGGAGGGGGATCTACCAGCAACATATCTGGTCAAGTTTCGTCAACTCAAAATTCTCTACATTTTTGTATATTTCGAATTGCCTAAAAAAATATCTTTTGTCAAGCTGTCAAACTTTTTAATACATATATATTCGTTTATTACCATTTTAAACAACGGTCCGTTAATGGAAAGGTTTATACAACGCGCAAAAAAATACATTTCCAACAGAGCGAAAAAATATTCCTTATTTAATATTGTATTAATTTATATATACTTTTTATTACAAATTTTTGAGTGAAGTGAAATGAACTATTGTTACTAGTGTCTTATGTGGCAGTGTTACTTGTAGGCGAGTTGGTCACTCCGCTACTCCACTCCGCTACTCCTCCACTCCGTTACTCCTCCACTCCGTTACTCCTCCAGTCCGTTACTCTTCCACTCCGTTACTCTTCCACTCCGTTACTCCTCCACTCCGTTACTCCACTCCGTTACTCCTCCACTCCGTTACTCTTCCACTCCGTTACTCTTCCACTCCGTTACTCCTCCACTCCGTTACTCCACTCCGCTACTCCTCCACTCCGTTACTCCTCCACTCCGTTACTCCTCCAGTCCGTTACTCTTCCACTCCGTTACTCTTCCACTCCGTTACTACTCCACTCCGTTACTCCTCCACTCCGTTACTCCTCCACTCCGTTACTCCTCCACTCCGTTACTCCTCCACTCCGTTACTCTTCCACTCCGTTACTCCTCCACTCCGTTACTCCACTCCGTTACTCCTCCACTCCGTTACTCCTCCACTCCGTTACTCTTCCACTCCGTTACTCCTCCACTCCGTTACTCCTCCACTCCGTTACTCCTCCACTCCGTTACTCCTCCACTCCGTTACTCCTCCACTCCGTTACTCCTCCACTCCGTTACTCTTCCACTCCGTTACTCCTCCACTCCGTTACTCTTCCACTCCGTTACTCTTCCACTCCGTTACTCTTCCACTCCGTTACTCCTCCACTCCGTTACTCCTCCACTCCGCTACTCTTCCACTCCGCTACTCTTCCACTCCGCTACTCTTCCACTCCGCTACTCTTCCACTCCGCTACTCTTCCACTCCGCTACTCTTCCACTCCGCTACTCTTCCACTCCGCTACTCTTCCACTCCGCTACTCTTCCACTCCGCTACTCCTCCACTCCGCTACTCTTCCACTCCGCTACTCTTCCACTCCGCTACTCTTCCACTCCGCTACTCTTCCACTCCGCTACTCTTCCACTCCGCTACTCTTCCACTCCGCTACTCTTCCACTCCGCTACTCTTCCACTCCGCTACTCTTCCACTCCGCTACTCTTCCACTCCGCTACTCCTCCACTCCGTTACTCTTCCACTCCGCTACTCCTCCACTCCGTTACTCTTCCACTCCGTTACTCCTCCACTCCGTTACTCCTCCACTCCGTTACTCCTCCACTCCGTTACTCCTCCACTCCGTTACTCTTCCACTCCGTTACTCCTCCACTCCGTTACTCCTCCACTCCGTTACTCTTCCACTCCGTTACTCTTCCACTCCGTTACTCCTCCACTCCGTTACTCCTCCACTCCGTTACTCTTCCACTCCGTTACTCCTCCACTCCGTTACTCTTCCACTCCGTTACTCTTCCACTCCGTTACTCTTCCACTCCGTTACTCCTCCACTCCGTTACTCCTCCACTCCGCTACTCTTCCACTCCGCTACTCTTCCACTCCGCTACTCTTCCACTCCGCTACTCTTCCACTCCGCTACTCTTCCACTCCGCTACTCTTCCACTCCGCTACTCTTCCACTCCGCTACTCTTCCACTCCGCTACTCCTCCACTCCGCTACTCCTCCACTCAGTTACTCTTCCACTCCGCTACTCTTCCACTCCGCTACTCTTCCACTCCGCTACTCTTCCACTCCGTTACTCCTCCACTCCGTTACTCCTCCACTCCGTTACTCCTCCACTCCGTTACTCCTCCACTCCGTTACTCTTCCACTCCGTTACTCCTCCACTCCGTTACTCTTCCACTCCGTTACTCTTCCACTCCGTTACTCTTCCACTCCGTTACTCCTCCACTCCGTTACTCCTCCACTCCGCTACTCTTCCACTCCGCTACTCTTCCACTCCGCTACTCTTCCACTCCGCTACTCTTCCACTCCGCTACTCTTCCACTCCGCTACTCTTCCACTCCGCTACTCTTCCACTCCGCTACTCTTCCACTCCGCTACTCTTCCACTCCGCTACTCTTCCACTCCGCTACTCTTCCACTCCGCTACTCTTCCACTCCGCTACTCTTCCACTCCGCTACTCCTCCACTCCGCTACTCCTCCACTCAGTTACTCCTCCATTATATCACTCCTCCACTCCACAATCTCTACCAAAATTTCCAATATTTTTTGACTGTATGTGCATAACAATGAAGGGTTTGAAAGGCCCAAAATTTGTTTAATAATAAGCTAAAAATGTGGAGCAGCGAGGTTGTCTGGCTCCGGAGGGGGGGCGGGGGGTGGTGACGGGGAGGCGGGGGGTGGTGACGGGGAGGCGGGGGAGAGGGGGATGCGGGGGAGAGGGGGTGGCGGGGGGAGAGGAGGGAATGGGAAGCGGGAAGGAGATGGGTTGTGGCTAGTGGGGCGATGTGTGTTTAGAATGGGGGGGGGGGGAAGAGGTTCATGCCTTTACCTCTGATAGGTTTCCAGAGTTTCCCTACTCCTGCAGTCCAGCCCTGAGCCAGGTTTGTCCGGTACTTACCTGGTCAACCAGGCTGTTACTACTGGTAGTTCGCTGGCCCACACTTCCCTCACAGCCTGGTTGATCTGGCACTTGGCGGAGATACTGATCGACTTTCCTCTTGAGGACTTCTACACTTGTTCCAGCAGTGTTTCCTCCTGAAGACTTCTACACTTGTTCCAGCAGTGTTTCCTCCTGAAGACTTCTACACTTGTTCCAGCAGTGTTTCCTCCTGAAGACTTCTACACTTGTTCCAGCAGTGTTTCCTCTTGAAGACTTCTACACTTGTTCCAGCAGTGTTTCCTCTTGAAGACTTCTACACTTGTTCCAGCAGTGTTTCCTCTTGAAGACTTCTACACTTGTTCCAGCAGTGTTTCCTCTTGAAGACTTCTACACCTGTTCCAGCAGTGTTTCCTCCTGAAGACTTCTACACTTGTTCCAGCAGTGTTTCCTCCTGAAGACTTCTACACTTGTTCCAGCAGTGTTTCCTCTTGAAGACTTCTACACCTGTTCCAGCAGTGTTTCCTCCTGAAGACTTCTACACTTGTTCCAGCAGTGTTTCCTCTTGAAGACTTCTACACTTGTTCCAGCAGTGTTTCTAATATCTTCCAGTAAGATATTAAAAAGTCTGGAAATACGGACGTTGATATAATGCTCTCTCACTGTGCCCCCTGGGCCCATACTTTTCACTGTTTAGCAGATGCCTAGCAGGTGCCTATCAAGTACCAGGCAGAGAGCCACCCGCAAACCTCCTGAGCCACTACCATCTGTTACCAGGTATTACGCTTAATGTATATAAAGCATGATCATACATGCACACACCTTTCATGTATACATGTGTATGAGTGGTAGGCAGTGCGGTGAGTATGCCTATATAAATTTCATAGTGACGTAAAACTTAAACCGCTTACAGCCATTACCAAATAAACGAAACACACACCCATTACCAATAAACCATACTCACCCCCATTACCAAAAAATAAAAATACACAGCAATTTCAAAATTCATATATATATATATACAAAAGATATAATAATCAGAAGGGCTCTTGTTTTTTCTCCTCTTCCTTTGTTTCCCCATACCTACTTCACCCATTTCCATCCTTCTTCTTTTCCCGTTCTTACAGTCGTTATTGTAAAATTTCGTTCGACGGTTGCTGATGGGTGGTGGGGATGAGCTAGGGAAAGGTGGTGGGATGGGCAGAGAAGGAGATGAAGCGGGGGAAATGGATAGAGAAGGCAATGGGGCGGGGTGTAAGGGATAAGGGCGGGGTGTAAGGGATTGGGGCGGGGTGTAAGGGATTGGGGCGTGGTGTAAGAGAGGGGGCGGGGTGTAACGGATAAGGGCGGGGTGTAAGGGATGGGGGAAATGGAGGGAATTTGAAGGGAAAAACGGGTGGTGGGGAGGGGTGAAGGTAGAAGAGTACCGAGAAAAAGAACTGAAAGATGAAGTGGGAGAATAAGGATAGACTGAACACATCAATTCCAGGCCGGGGGACTGATTACCTTAAACTCCTTATCTTCTATCGTTCTTCTCTGTACTGGAATGAAGAAGCCACTGGTTGGTTTAAAGTTTCCTCAATAAAGATTCCCAAATGTTACCCAAGTGTCTCATTCTTCAACTTGTAGGTTTTCTGAACCATTTACATCACACTATATATTCTCCCCCATCCCTGGTTCTCCTTCACTATCCTCTTCACTATCTCCTTCACACCTCTCCTTCATACTCGTCTACTTTTTCTCCTTTTTTTTTCTTACCCTCCTTACTATCTCCTCTCAATTTCCTATTTCTCTTTTGCTCTTCCCCTCCTCCATCTCGTACTCTTCTTTCTCCTCGTCTTCCTCGTACTCTTCCTGCTCTGCAAAATCCCTTGCTCTTGCGTCAACGATTAGCTGACTGCGCCTTGTGTGGTGGAGTGGGGAAGCGGCCAGGGTAGTCCATGATATTTATGGGAGAGAGACAACGGAGAGGGAAGAAAGGGAAAGGGATAGAGGAGGAAAGGAGGAACAGGAGTGGAGAAGGGGTAAGGAGGAACAGGAAGAACAGAGTACCAAGCAAGACATTAACCTAAAAAAAAAAATTCAAGTGGAGACAAAATAGAAATAAAATACGTTTATAATATGAAATGGATTTTTTCTGTGGGAGGGGGCCGGGGCTACTAGCACTCCCCGGGGGGCGGGGCTGCTAGCACTCCCCGGGGGGCGGGGCTACTAGCACTCCCCGGGGGGCGGGGCTACTAGCACGCCCCGGGGGGCGGGGATGCTAGCACTCCCCGGGGGGCGGGGCTACTAGCACTCCCCGGGGGGCGGGGCTACTAGCACTCCCCGGGGGGCGGGGCTGCTAGCACTCCCCGGGGGGCGGGGCTGCTAGCACTCCCCGGGGGGCGGGGCTGCTAGCACTCCCCGGGGGGCGGGGCTGCTTGCACTCCCCGGGGGGCGGGGCTGCTAGCACTCCCCGGGGGGCGGGGCTTCTAGCACTCCCCGGGGGGCGGGGCTGCTAGCACTCCCCGGGGGGCGGGGCGGCGTGCACTCCCCGGGGGGGGGCTGCTAGCACTCCCCGGGGGGCGGGGCTTCTAGCACTCCCCGGGGGGCGGGGCTGCTTGCACTCCCCGGGGGGCGGGGCTGCTAGCACTCCCCGGGGGGCGGGGCTGCTTGCACTCCCCGGGGGGCGGGGCTGCTAGCACTCCCCGGGGGGCGGGGCTGCTTGCACTCCCCGGGGGGCGGGGCTGCTAGCACTCCCCGGGGGGCGGGGCTTCTAGCACTCCCCGGGGGGCGGGGCTGCTAGCACTCCCCGGGGGGCGGGGCTGCTAGCACTCCCCGGGGGGCGGGGCTGCTAGCACTCCCCGGGGGGCGGGGCTGCTAGCACTCCCCGGGGGGCGGGGCTGCTAGCACTCCCCGGGGGGCGGGGCTTCTAGCACTCCCCGGGGGGCGGGGCTTCTAGCACTCCCCGGGGGGCGGGGCTGCTAGCACTCCCCGGGGGGCGGGGCTTCTTGCACTCCCCGAGGGGGCGGGGCTGCTAGCACTCCCCGGGGGGGGCTGCTCGCCCTCCCCGGGGGGCGGGGCTGCTAGCACTCCCCGGGGGGCGGGGCTTCTTGCACTCCCCGGGGGGCGGGGCTGCTAGCACTCCCCGGGGGGGGCTGCTAGCACTCCCCGGGGGGCGGGGCTGCTAGCACTCCCCGGGGGGGGCTGCTAGCACTCCCGGGGGGCGGGGCTGCTAGCACTCCCCGGGGGGCGGGGCTTCTAGCACTCCCCGGGGGGCGGGGCTGCTAGCACTCCCCGGGGGGGCTGCTAGCACTCCCCGGGGGGCGGGGCTGCTAGCACTCACCGGGGGGGGGCTGCTCGCCCGCCCGGGGGGCGGGGCTGCTAGCACTCCCCGGGGGGCGGGGCTTCTAGCACTCCCCGGGGGGCGGGGCTTCTAGCACTCCCCGGGGGGCGGGGCTGCTAGCACTCCCCGGGGGGGGCTGCTAGCACTCCCGGGGGGCGGGGCTGCTAGCACGCCCCGGGGGGCGGGGCGTCTAGCACTCCCCGGGGGGCGGGGCTTCTAGCACTCCCCGGGGGGCGGGGCTGCTAGCACTCCCCGGGGGGGGCTGCTAGCACTCCCGGGGGGCGGGGCTGCTAGCACTCCCCGGGGGGCGGGGCTTCTAGCACTCCCCGGGGGGCGGGGCTGCTAGCACGCCCCGGGGGGGGCTGCTCGCACGCCGGGGGGGGCGGGGCTGCTTGCACTCCCCGGGGGGCAGGGCTGCTAGCACTCCCCGGGGGACGGGGCTGCTAGCACTCCCCGGGGGGCGGGGCTGCTAGCACTCCCCGGGGGGCGGGGCTGCTAGCACTCCCCGGGGGGCGGGGCTGCTAGCACTCCCCGGTCCACCATGGTACGTTCATTGCAATCACAGATTATTAGTACTTCAGCAATTAGTAACAGTGTACAAATTAGCACTGTACAAAAACAGATCAACTCGTCACAGTACAACGGTGTTGCAAGATACAATGTATCATTATAAGGTAATATAAAAGGGCTACTTTGCTGCCTATTTTGACAGATACAAAACTTTAGTCTTCGAGTCACTACTTTCCTTCTTTAAGCTTGTATGAAAAGAATTGCCTTTTGTAGTATTTTATTTTCTTGTTAGCGGTCGTCTCTTCTCTTATTTTGGTTACTGTATCAAGCTGCATCCTTGATGCAACCTTAGCACTGTGCTGACTGAAGGTGCTACTGGAGATATATGTTGGTAATTATTTGCAGCACAACTGAAGAGTTCATCTGCTGCTGCCACAGCAGCCACTGCCCCATCTTCTTGAAGAACATAAGAAAGAAGGAACACTACAGTAGGCCTACTGGTCCATATTAGGCAGGTCTTTCTCGAACCTAAACCCACTAACAAAAATATTCCCATTTTTCAGTGCTACCCAAGGAATAATCTTCGAAGACTCCTCTTAACTCATGTCCCACTCAAATCCAACTTCTTTCACTCACGTATTTATGTAACCTATATTTGAAGCTACCCAAGGTTTGAGCTTCAATGACGCTACTAGGCAAATTCTTCCACTCATCGACTACCCTATTTTCAACCCAATTCTTTCCTATATTCTATCAGGTCTTCCCATTCTCTGGGGAGCGTCCTTCATGCTGCTGTGGGGCTCTTCATTCAAGGGATTGGAACTGCCCTCCACTTTCTTGGATCAAACACGGGTTTAGTGCTTCCCCTTAATATCAAATCTTTCTCGGCTTTGACCAAAGACTTTTTTTTACTACCTCTTGTTTTGTCTTCAGTCTCTCTGATTCTTCTTCCCTTCCGTTTGCTTCCGTTATCTTTTCTTTCCTCCTCTTCTTGTTTAGCTAGATAGGCATCATGTGCAGCAATCCTCTCTGGCTGACAGTTAATAAGATCACAGACCCGAACTGTATTCTCTATAAGACAGTCTAGTAACAGTGCGGTCACCAAGAGCAGACCTCTGTGACAAGCCTCACACTGACCCAATGCTTTCTGATCCTGCATTCATCCGCACCAGGATGAGTCCAGTCTTGACAACACATAGGAGATATTAGAAGAAAAGTGACATTTTGGTAATCCATTTTCCCTGATTTTATCAAACTCAGAAACCTCGGAATCTACCTGGAGGAATTTCCTCTCTCTCTCTCTCTCTCTTTATATATATATATATATATATATATATATATATATATATATATATATATATATATATATATATAAACACGAGATATTAGATTCTGAACTGAGGCTGAAGTGTTGTTGCGCCACATCCTCCTAGGATTCAGAAACCAAGGATCTTTTAGGAAACCATTTGCCAGCGGTAACTTGGTTGAGTGCGCGCGCGTAGATCTGAAGAAAGTGGGAATGATGAGTACAATAGTCTGTCAAGCTTGAAAACAGCGAGTTTCTATCTGATAAGAACATAAGAAAAAAGGAACACTGCAGCAGGCCTACTGGCCTATGCAAGGCAGGTCCAATTCTCCCACCGGCTTAAGCCAATGACTTGACCCAGTGAGGTCACACACGTCACTTAAGGGAGGAGCACGGCATCCGACCTAATAGCACAAGCTAGTCAGGTCCAACTCACACCCACCCACACCCACTCATGTATTTATCTAACCTATTTTTAAAACTACACAACGTCTTAACTTTATGACGGTACTCAGGAGTTTGTTCCACTCATCCACAACTCTATTACCAAACCAGTGCTTTCCTATATCCTTCCTGAATCTGCATTTTTTCAATTTAAAGCCATTGCTGCGAGTCCTATAACCCCTACGACTAAATCTCTGCCGGGAGTGGACATTTTCCGGTACTGTAAATTTCATATATTTGTATATTAACTTCATGAGGGCCTGACACGTCATGTAGTAGACAAGACGTATTTGTGTGTGGAATAAAGTGAGAAACACCTCGAAGATGGGAAGAATGTTCTTCTGGAACTTTAGCTGGATTCTGGTAGCATATTTCTCATCAGGGACCAGTGTTGGAGCTGCATGATGGTAGCTTATATTTTTTGGTGCAGTTTGATGTTCATGTGTGTATGTTCGCGAGAGAGAGAGAGAGAGAGAGAGAGAGAGAGAGAGAGAGAGAGAGAGAGAGAGAGAGAGAAATTTACTCTGGGATTTTTTCCAAGATCTTTGACCAATTCTAAGATGATATCCCAGTGTTGCAGTATTCTGGAAATAACTAGACCAAGACTCGGAGCACTTTAGTGTGCTGTCAAAAGTGGAGCTGCTCAATGTCTGTAATAATCTCTTCTTGCTGCACTATGAAGATTGAAGTTTAGACACATGTGCAACATCTGCGAATCTATATTGTAGACGTTTCACCATCCAGACTACACTTCTCTTTACCAACTCCAAAGCTGAGAGACTGATTACCTGGTCTTTTGTGTATAGTTCCATTATCTTCCAATTATGTCCTAGAATTTATACAGATAAAACCACTGGTGGGTGAAACGTCTACAGTAAAGATACCCAGATGTTGCACCTGTGTCTAATTTTCATCTTGTCGGTATTTTATACCCCTCATGAACACTATGAAGACTGAACATCAAAATGGTATACAATACCGACAGGTTGTTAGGTAAGACACATATGCAACAGTTAGACAACTTTATTCCGAAACGTTTCGCCTACACAGTAGGCTTCTTCAGTCGAATACAGAATACAGATAGTTCCTGACTATGGAACTGAACTTCTCCAGGCTGAGGGACTGACAACCTCAAATTCTACGACTACAAGGGTGATGGACTGATTACATCGTCTTCACATCTCTACTGTTCCTGCCTACTTTCTGTATTCGACTGAAGAAGCCTACTGTGTAGGCGAAACGTTTCGGAATAAAGTTGTCTAACTGTTGCATATGTGTCTTACCTAACACTATGAAGACTGTCTGAATACCCAAGTACAGTTGACTAATAGCAGCATGAAGTTTTTTTGAGGACTTTTCCACATGCACTGTACAGCGTCTAGAATGTAATTATCCAGATTCGCAAATTCAGATAATTCAGCGTGGTTTTCTTTGATCAACTGTGCCCATGTGCGAATATTATCATTTACATTTGGCTCATTGCGTATGAGGGTGCACAGCGTCTCAACAGAGGAGTGATCCTCAATAAAATGTTCCATTATTTATAGACAATGGTTCAGAGAGCCGAGAAGTTGATAAATTAGACACATGTGCAATACTTGGGTATCTTTATTGAGGAAACGTTTCGCCATCCAGTGGCTTCATCAGTCCTATACATAGACTCTTCAAGACTGATGGACTAATTACATCGACTCCAGGCTGATAGACTGGCTACCTTAAACTCCTCTGATCTTCACTTTCGCCACTGTGTGGCAAAACGTTTCCTTAATAACGATACCACAGTACTGCACATGTGTCTAATTTATTTCCTTCTTCATTGTTGATGCAACTTGCTCACCTTCAGCATGACCCGCACATCAGTGACGTGTGATATCCTACCCACACTCCACTGTGCGTTGGTGACCAGCACATGATGGATCCATCTGCTTCTAGACCTGGGAAATGATGACTCTTGGGTTAAACGGAAAACTAAAAAGCGTCTCTGATCCTTGGATGTCATCTACCACTGTTCCAGTAAAACATAGCTGTCAGTTATCTTTAATAATATAAGAAGCACTATCAAATTACAGCCTCTGTTCGGATGATCACACTGGGGATGAATTGTCATATGACATAAAATCGTCATAAACTCAACAATTCATCCCTAATGTGATCAACCGAACAGAGGCTGTAATTTGACAGAGGTACTGTAGCTAGCAAAACAATAGAGGAAATATTAAAATTCATCATAGCAGCTCATGGTTGCGAGAATTTTGCCGCAGCACTGGTCACAGATCGTCTAGAACTGTTTGTTGTCGAGGTGCTGATCTCTGAAGCAAAAAGCCTGGTCTGACGCTTATCATTTGATATTATGTAGTCGGTGTTCTGAATGTGCTTGTGTTTCATGGCACGCTGGAGAAGTTGTGCCTTTCCTGTTTTGTTACCTTTCATATACCTTTGAAGAGCTTCGAGAGTTTCACTAATCTCGGAGCCCGGCCATGGGCCAGGCTCGTTTGGTGCTTGCTTGGTCAAACAGGCTGTTGCTGCTGGAGGACCGCTGCCCCTCATATCCATCACAGCCTGGTTGATCTGGCACCTAGTGAAGATACTTATCCAGTTTCCTCTTGAAGGCTTCTACACTTGTTCCAGCAATGTTTCTGATATTTTCCTGTTAGATTTCATGTGTCACAAAACCAACAGCATCGATGACCTTCATATATTCTTTTAAGTCACATTGGCTGAATATATCCTCAGTTGGATCAGCATAAAGGAAGTGAAGAGTGTGTTGCCTCCAGTCTCCTCCCTCGTGTCCTCCCAGGGAGTACACTGCCTCCACTCTCCTCCCTCGTGTCCTCCCAGGGAGTACACTGCCTCCACTCTCCTCCCTCGTGTCCTCCCAGGAAGTACACTGTCTCCACTCTCCTCCCTCGTGTCCTCCCAGGAAGTACACTGCCTCCACTCTCCTCCCTCGTGTCCTCCCAGGAAGTACACTGCCTCCACTCTCCTCCCTCGTGTCCTCCCAGGGAGTACACTGCCTCCACTCTCCTCCCTTGTGTCCTCCCAGGGAGTACACTGCCTCCACTCTCCTCCCTCGTGTCCTCCCAGGGAGTACACTGCCTCCACTCTCCTCCCTCGTGTCCTCCCAGGGAGTACACTGCCTCCACTCTCCTCCCTCGTGTCCTCCCAGGGAGTACACTGCCTCCAGTCTCCTCCCTCGTGTCCTCCCAGGGAGTACACTGCCTCCACTCTCCTCCCTCGTGTCCTCCCAGGGAGTACACTGCCTCCACTCCCCTCCCTCGTGTCCTCCCAGGAAGTACACTGCCTCCACTCTCCTCCCTCGTGTCCTCCCAGGGAGTACACTGCCTCCACTCTCCTCCCTCGTGTCCTCCCAGGAAGTACACTGCCTCCACTCTCCTCCCTCGTGTCCTCCCAGGAAGTACACTGCCTCCACTCTCCTCCCTCGTGTCCTCCCAGGAAGTACACTGCCTCCACTCTCCTCCCTCGTGTCCTCCCAGGGAGTACACTGCCTCCACTCTCCTCCCTCGTGTCCTCCCAGGAAGTACACTGCCTCCACTCTCCTCCCTCGTGTCCTCCCAGGAAGTACACTGCCTCCACTCTCCTCCCTCGTGTCCTCCCAGGAAGTACACTGCCTCCACTCTCCTCCCTCGTGTCCTCCCAGGGAGTACACTGCCTCCACTCTCCTCCCTCGTGTCCTCCCAGGAAGTACACTGCCTCCACTCTCCTCCCTCGTGTCCTCCCAGGGAGTACACTGCCTCCACTCTCCTCCCTCGTGTCCTCCCAGGAAGTACACTGCCTCCACTCTCCTCCCTCGTGTCCTCCCAGGGAGTACACTGCCTCCACTCTCCTCCCTCGTGTCCTCCCAGGAAGTACACTGCCTCCACTCTCCTCCCTCGTGTCCTCCCAGGGAGTACACTGCCTCCACTCTCCTCCCTTGTGTCCTCCCAGGGAGTACACTGCCTCCACTCTCCTCCCTCGTGTCCTCCCAGGAAGTACACTGCCTCCACTCTCCTCCCTCGTGTCCTCCCAGGGAGTACACTGCCTCCACTCTCCTCCCTCGTGTCCTCCCAGGAAGTACACTGCCTCCACTCTCCTCCCTCGTGTCCTCCCAGGGAGTACACTGCCTCCACTCTCCTCCCTCGTGTCCTCCCAGGAAGTACACTGCCTCCACTCTCCTCCCTCGTGTCCTCCCAGGGAGTACACTGCCTCCACTCTCCTCCCTTGTGTCCTCCCAGGGAGTACACTGCCTCCACTCTCCTCCCTCGTGTCCTCCCAGAGAGTACACTACCTCCACTCTCCTCCCTTGTGTCCTCCCAGGAAGTACACTGCCTCCACTCTCCTCCCTCGTGTCCTCCCAGGGAGTACACTGCCTCCACTCTCCTCCCTCGTGTCCTCCCAGGAAGTACACTGCCTCCACTCTCCTCCCTCGTGTCCTCCCAGGGAGTACACTGCCTCCACTCTCCTCCCTCGTGTCCTCCCAGGAAGTACACTGCCTCCACTCTCCTCCCTCGTGTCCTCCCAGGGAGTACACTGCCTCCACTCTCCTCCCTTGTGTCCTCCCAGGGAGTACACTGCCTCCACTCTCCTCCCTCGTGTCCTCCCAGAGAGTACACTACCTCCACTCTCCTCCCTTGTGTCCTCCCAGGGAGTACACTGCCTCCACTCTCCTCCCTCGTGTCCTCCCAGAGAGTACACTACCTCCACTCTCCTCCCTTGTGTCCTCCCAGGAAGTACACTGCCTCCACTCTCCTCCCTCGTGTCCTCCCAGGGAGTACACTGCCTCCACTCTCCTCCCTCGTGTCCTCCCAGGAAGTACACTGCCTCCACTCTCCTCCCTCGTGTCCTCCCAGAGAGTACACTACCTCCACTCTCCTCCCTCGTGTCCTCCCAGGGAGTACACTACCTCCACTCTCCTCCCTTGTGTCCTCCCAGGGAGTACACTGCCTCCACTCTCCTCCCTCGTGTCCTCCCAGAGAGTACACTACCTCCACTCTCCTCCCTTGTGTCCTCCCAGGGAGTACACTGCCTCCACTCTCCTCCCTCGTGTCCTCCCAGAGAGTACACTACCTCCACTCTCCTCCCTTGTGTCCTCCCAGGAAGTACACTGCCTCCACTCTCCTCCCTCGTGTCCTCCCAGGGAGTACACTGCCTCCACTCTCCTCCCTCGTGTCCTCCCAGGAAGTACACTGCCTCCACTCTCCTCCCTCGTGTCCTCCCAGGGAGTACACTACCTCCACTCTCCTCCCTTGTGTCCTCCCAGAGAGTACACTGCCTCCACTCTCCTCCCTCGTGTCCTCCCAGAGAGTACACTACCTCCAGTTTCCTCTCCTGTGCAGTACTGCTTCTTTGTGCGAGCACTAACCAAGTTTGCAAGGAGTCGAATCTCAGCCCCTAACTTCACCAACATTCGACTATGGTTGCTGGTTTCTAGCCTCATATTGCCTATCACATCTCACAAATGTCACATAACTATCATATTTTACAACAATCATACAACATATCTTACAACACACCTACAGCTAACACATCTTACAACTAACATATCTTACAACATATCTTACAGCTAACATATCTTACAACTAACATATCTTACAACTAACATATCTTACAACTATCACGTTTTACAACTATGTCTGGAGTTCTATCCCACCTCACCCAACTCTTCCCACTTTCGCCACTGATACATTTAGGTGATTACAAGATCCAACCTTGCTGGCTCATTTCCATTTCTCATTTTTGTGATGCTATATCATGTGCTAATTCAAAATTTCCTAATGCCCTTTTCATTGTACTCAGCTCATACTGAGGGTTCGTGTTCGATTCCCGGTATGTTTACCTACACCTGCTGCCCCTGTTTACCTAGCAGTTAAGTAGGAACCTGGGTGTTTAGTCGACTGTAGCGGGACGAATCCCAGGTGACAATTTCGAGTATTGTTCTACCTTTACAACCAGGCCTGAGGATAGCCTTTCCTCGTGACCACTTGGTCCGCCAGACTGTTGCTGCTCACAACCCGGAGACCAACATAGCCATCACAACCCGGCTGATCGGGCACTTGCAGATATTTTTCCACAATTTTTCTTTAATACTGTAGATGACAGTCTTGCTTGCCTTGGGTTTATTATCCACCTCTTCCATTATCTCTCACTCAGTTTATTATTGTGACAATGTGCCGAGTGGGGATCAGGCTCTCAAGTATCTTCCATGTATATATTTTCATGTATCTCTCTACTCTTCGTTCCAGATAAAACAATTCAAGTGTTTAGAGGCGTTTCCAGTAATTTAGTTGCATACTACTACTACTACTACTACTACTACTGTACATTTTCCAGAGTTCTGCCATCTCTTTTTGTGCCTGAAGTCTCTAGTAATCAGTAGCTTTATCCTGGACCTTGTGCAATTCACTATGACATTTATGGCTTAATTTTTATCCTCATATCCAGCCTGGGTCTCCTCTTGTTGGGTGGCGGGTTGTAAATACTGTTATTGCTACCTCTTGATTACACATTCCCCAGTTACTAACATTCTCGTCTATAATCACTGACCTCTTCACAAGTCATTAGTATCATTATTAAGCATTAGTATCAGACATAAATGTAAGGTATCAGCATTTATAAACACTATCTGTATTAAAGACAATAATATTTGTAAACAATGTAAAGATCTGTATTAAAGACAAACATTTCAGAGAGCTAACTGGTGCAACTATTTTGTTACGGTTCGTGTGGCGAGGAGGAGGAGGAGGAGGAAGAGGAGGAGTGGAGGGGGAGGAGGAGGAGGAGGGGGAGAGGAGGCGGAAGACGGGGGAGAGGAGGTGGAGGACGAGGGAGGGGAGAAGGGGGAGAAGGACTCCACTGTTGCGGAAATTGAAGTAACGAAGCACCCAGCATAACACGAGGGAACCCTCTTCCCCGTTCCTCATTCACCTACCCTTCTTTTTTTCTTTTTTTTTACTCCACCCCACTTTCCCTTTCCATTTCGGTTTCATTCTTCCTTAATTTTTCACCCTTTTATCACCTTGCACTCAGCTCTTAACCCTCTATTCCACCTCAAAACCCTCCATGTGACCCATTCGAAAACATCCATTCCATCTCACCTCTCCGATATCCGTACCGCAAAACAAGACGCGAACAGATTTGCAGGCTAAGAGATGAAAATATATCTGTTACGAGAGGCTAATAGACCCACGTTAGGTTAGGTTAGGTTAGGTTAGGTTAGGTTAGGTTAGGTTAAGTTAGGTTAGGTTAGGTTAGGTTAGGTAAGGCTCGTCAGGAAAGACGACAAGTGTTTCCTGAAGCGGGTCTCAGTCACATGATGACCCACAGCTGGAGCTTTTTGTCATCTCTCGGCTAAAAGCCCAGTTATTTTTTCACCATACTGTGTTTTTAGGTTCTCGGTCATGCTTCTAGAATAAGATTAAGACACCAATAAAGATAAACGTGGCATAAAATACAGCATAATGCTAATAAATATATAACTGTAGGAGCAGTGATAATGTATGAAAAAGGGATACGTATTCAGTGTACTCAGTAATTTACTGAATACACTGTAACAATACAGTATTTCAGTATACAGTTACTCTACTAAATTAATTACGATTACACTTTAGAAGGAAGTTGGAGCTGATCTACTGAGAGGGGAAGATGACACTAAGAGCGTGCCAAAGTGCCAGTATAGACTTAAAACTGAGTATCAGTATAGTCTCATCACTAACTAATACTGAGAGTGACTTGAGGATATAGCACTCACATACAGGACTCTCAAGCCCTCAGCGAGGCAGCTCGTTCAGCTGTTCAACACAACTTAGAGCAAATTCAATCCAGGATACCTAGTCGGCCTATACTCCGTGCCAGTCAGGGCACCACCGGCATTCCTCCCTCATTCACTCCTCTCCTCCTCCTACAAGGTTATAGGTTACTTTACACATAGTCTAAGAGGGGTCAGTGACCTTGCAATACCACAGCCTTGTAATGAGGGCATGACCTCACCTCCTTCCAATCTCCGTCTATGATAAAAACTTCTCCAGTCAGCAAGTGTGTGTGTATAATATATATATATATATATATATATATATATATATATATATATATATATATATATATATATATATATATTATACAAAGAGGCATTCCTCACAACCCCTTTCTCTGTTTGTGGAGCAAGCCAACAGGAAGCCCTGGAATACTTGTGCTGGGAGAGCAAGTCAGTAGGTTAGGCCGTGATCAACTACTGTTGCAGGACACCGAAGGTGAGAAGGACAGGAGAAGAAAAGGAGGAGAAGGAAAGAACGGGGGTGGGGTAATAGGTACAAAAAATACGACTCCATCGGGAATTCTCCTGATGGAAGAGGGAGAAAGAGAGAGCAAGAGCGAGAGAAATTAGAGGACCACATGGAGGCAAAGGGCAGATTAAAAAGTAAACGGAAAATGCGCGTTAGACGAAGAGGAAGTCGTTATAGTGATAGAGGAGGCCAGAGAGCCAGTGAAAAACACAGGAGCCAGAAATTAATGAATCAGTGTAGGAACTGGAGAGAGAGAGAGAGAGAGAGAGAGAGAGAGAGAGAGAGAGAGAGAGAGAGAGAGAGAGAGAGAGAGAGAGAGAGAGGGGAGGGAGAGAAAAGGACAGGCAAGGAGTATGAGGGGAGAACTGGGGAGTTTCGAGGGAAGGGAGGGGAGGAGCGAGAGAAGGGAGGGGAAGAGCGAGGGAAGGGAGGGAGAGGTACGAGGGAAGGGAGGAGCGAGAGAAGGGAGGAGCGAGAGAAGGGAGGGGAAAAGCGAGGGAAGGGGGGGGGGAGATACGAGGGAAGGGAGGGGAGGTTCGCATGAAGGTAGGGGGAGGTGCGAGGGAGGGGAGGGGAGGTGCGAGGTAAAGGAGGGGAGGTGCGAGGGAAGGGAGGGGAGGTGAGCGGGTAGGGAAGGGTGGAGTGGGGTAAGCGAGGGGTAGTGAACAGGTTGGTAGCCACTGATGGTTGGGGAAGGGGAGTGGACAACATGTTCCACATCTACATTAATCCCCAGAGTGCTGTTAGCGCCGTGATTCACGCACAATCAGATTATAATGGTCATTTTTGGAGCGCACGCGATAAGAGTTGAATAACCTAGACTGACTTAAGATGGGGAGGCTTGCAACTCGCTCCTTCCCTCCCTCCCCCTCCCTCTCCCCCTAACACACACAGGAGGTCTAGGAGCAACATTACTATTCAGGAACCAGTGAATTTTTGAGGAGATAAAAGGAAAAAACGGCAGAGGGGTTGAATGACTACATAATACGGACACTCGGAACTGAAGGACCCAAGGTTGTGATATCAGTGATATACAACCCACCACTAAACAGCAGGAGGTCAAGATTGGACTATGAAAAGGCGATGGTAGACAAACTAGCAGAACTGGTTAATAGAGCTCACACAGGCAATGCAGAACTATTGATCATAGGAGATTTCAACCATAGGGAAATAAAGTGGGGATAGTCTGGAGCTACTTTGGGAGACCTGATACGTGGAGAGCTAGATTCCTGGAGGTGGCGATGGAAAACTTCAGGAGTCAGACTTGCCAGGGGATTCAGTGTATCGCGGATGAAGTGAAATTCATGAGGAAAATACTGTTAAGTGGAAGTGGACACACGAGCTGTGAATCACCTCATACAAACACATGATGAGTCCACACAAGTGGGAGAGAAAAAATGTAGATGATACTCAAGAACTAATGTAAGGGACATAACTAGAGAGAGGAGAGGCGATGAACCAGCGAAGCTGGACTCTATTTTCACCCTAAGTGACTGACAGGAGACAATGAACACGAGTAGCAACTCGGTGCTGGCAACACTAAGGTTCAGATATCTTGTAGAAGCGAACGTGGAGAGAAATACAGCATGAGGAAAAGGGGCAAACGATCTTACAAGAGAAAACTAAACACGCGTGAGACAATTTGTGAGTGCCAGAGCTAGATGGAAAGGCAGTATAAAATGGAGTATGCATTTGGAAAACACCAGGAGCCAGGGGAGAAATTCACTTCCAGAAGCAGAAGCAGCCCAGGCAACAAGAGTGTGACCCCATGGTTCATTCAGTGGTGCGGGGAAACGAAAGCTTGAAATGCAAGAACACAAAATTTCACATAAGACGATCCACAGCCCCACACACCTACAACAAGGGGTAATCACCTAAAGAAACAATTGACCTCTTCCAACCCGTTCAGAAAAGAGCCTGCACAACCTACGACCTGGCATGTATATCTTCACAAATGTATTTAATACTTCTGAATATCTCAGTAGTAGTACCAGTTCCTAGTAACCAGTAACCAGTGTACCAGTAGATGACTCACTACCAACCGTCTGTGTGAATCATTGACTGTATTCATATTGCTGCTGACCATAGCAGGATTTCAAACATCCTCACCCGTAGGCACTCATGGGTCAGTCAGGCTAGGGAGCAGAGAGAGGCAGGACGGCTGTTGGCGCTTTCCCATACTTTCCATTATATTATACGTACTACCAGCCTACATGAGTATTCTTACCCTATCCACATATCGAAAACCCACATGACAAATGGTGGCACTGGTGTGAGCGTGGATTTAAGGGTATTTCAGACGTTAGAAGACTGTTTGTGGGTTGCCGGCAGGTCAGAGGTGAACCGTCTCAGCCACCACCCTGTGTACTCCAGCCTGCAAGCCTGTTGCAGCAGTTTTTCAAGCTTCCTGGCTTAGTTCGTGTGCTAATTGCTTCAATCTCCGAGGGGTTGACCCGGATTTTGCAATTAAGCCAGCCAAGCCAGACTGTGGAAGTGAACGCCAGTCAGCCTATCATCCAGCCTGTCTCTTGTCATCCACCTGCTCCTTCATGCTGTGTGCATCGTTACACGTCTTCCAGTCAGCCATTCTCTTGGGTTAAGCCAGTCAGCCAGCCCAGCTTCCTAACCCAGCTGAGAGAGAGAAGTAAGCCACGCAAGTTCCTCTGAAGTATTGTTTCATATATCGCTTGTGCTTGGATGCTGGTAAGAGTGGTCTTCATCATCCCTGTGGCATTTTGATTTAGTTAAGCCACCTTGTGCGTGGTGAGAAGTGCGTGGCAGTGAGAGCGCACAGGGCCAGCTTGTTCCACTGCCCCCACCACCCGCCACCCACCCGCCACACACTCTTCACTCATCTACCTGTGGCTGTTTGCACCCTTGTACCGTGTCCTAGTACTGTTTTGGCTCACATAATTGGTCAAGAGATTGTAGCTGAGCGCCAACGATAAAGCCAGTTATGTGAGTTCAATAAAGCACATGTGCAACACTTACACATCGTTACTGAGAGACGTTTCGCCCACCATGGGGCCTATTAATCTGGCAAAGCGACATGATAACAGACTTATAGTGGAGTCAGTGGAAAAAGCAGAACGATGCAGCAGTAGTAGACATGGTTACTTGTGGATGGGGCTCCCCACTAGTGGAAGTAGGTCATGCCCATTAGCCTCCTTGTATTAAACTCTGCAATTCCTATTGTTAAATTTACTTCGATTAGTAGGCCCCACCCACATGTGAATACGTCTACTACTGCTACACTGCTCCACCTCTTCCACTACATCCACAATAAAAAACTCCGTTTTTATGTCTCTGTATTAGACTGCGCCTTTGGTGGCCGAAACATCTCAGTAAAGATATACAGGTGTTACATATGTGTCTTATTAATTGACCCTGCAACCTTCCACAATAATTGCAACAAGAGGGGGGGGGGTAAGGAGGAAACGACGGAAAGTCGTGTGGGGAAGCTGTTCATCGTGACTCGAGGGGAAAAGGGACAGGAAGAGGGGAAACAGTGATCAACCTCTCACACAGTCAATGTGTGAGCGCGGCCTGGAGGTATCCGGCTTAGGCCTATTGAAGTGGCAGGAAGTGAGGGGTTGCGGTGATTGGTGGCGTTGACAGAGGGGAGAATTTTCTACATCGGAGGTAAGGGGATAGAAGAGGATGGAGGGTAGTAATACCAGGTGGAGGAGTAAAATATGAAAATCAGGGTCTGTGTGTGTGTATACTCATGTTGTTGCAGGGGTCGAGTCTCAGCTCGTGTGTGTACTCACCTAACTGTGGTTGATGGGGTTGATTCATAGCTCCTGGCCCCGCCTCTTCACTGGTCGCTACTTGGTCACTCCCTCCCTGCTCCGTGAGCTGTATCATACCTCTTCTTAAAGCTATGTATGAATCCTGCCTCTACCAGCTCCCTTTCCAGATTATTCCACTTCCTGACAACTTTGTGGCTGAAGAAATACTTCTTGACATCCTGTGACACATCTGAGTCTTCAACTTCCAATTGTGTTAGTTAGCATTTTGTCCTAAGCACATGTCGATTAGGCACTAGGCCTGTGTGTGTGGGGGGGGGGCGAAATATATTGTGTAACTATACGTTTCGCGCGTGCGTGCGTGTGTGTGTGTGTGTGTGTGGGTGTGTGTGTGTGGGTGTGTGTGTGTGGGTGTGTGTGTACTCACCTAGTTGTACTCACCTAGTTGAGGTTGCGGGGGTCGAGTCCAAGCTCCTGGCCCCTCCTCTTCACTGATCGCTACTAGGTCACTCTCCCTGAGCCGTGAGCTTTATCATACCTCTGCTTAAAGCTATGTATGGATCCTGCCTCCACTACATCGCTTCCCAAACTATTCCACTTACTGACTACTCTGTGGCTGAAGAAATACTTCCTAACATCCCTGTGATTCATCTGTGTCTTCAGCTTCCAACTGTGTGTGTGTGTGTGTGTGTGTTTGCTTTCAATAATGAAGAAGGTGAAGGTGTGTATATTAAACTTAGTGAAGTTCCATTCAATCGTTGCCGTTACACCATACAGACAAGAAGCTCAGTCTTAGAAAGTGTGTGTGTGTGTGTGTGTGTGTGTGTGTGTGTGTGTGTGTGTGTGTGTGTGTGTGTGTGTGTGTGTGTGTGTGTGTGTGTGTGTGTGTGTGCGCGCGCGCGTGTGTTTGCTTTCAATAATGAAGAAGGTGAAGGTGTGTATATTAAACTTAGTGAAGTTCCATTCAATCGTTGCCGTTACACCATACAGACAAGAAGCTCAGTCTTAGAAAGTGTGTAAACTTCAGGGACCAGTTCCGGAGGGGACCCAGATGCGACTGGAGTCCACATTTCTTAAAAATTAGGGGTCTACTGTATGAGAAGGGGATGCGAAGGGGCCCCCCTAACAGTTCAGACTTCAGGGCCCCAAATATGTTGGTCCGCCCGGTGCACTCTCTACGGCACTGCACTGTTAGTTACCATTTTGTCCTAGGCACATGTCGATTAGACACTAGGCCTGTTGTATGTGTGTGTGTGTGTGTTTGTGTGTGTGTTTGTGTGTGTGTGTGTGTGGTAGTGTGTGTGGTAGTGAGTGTGGTAGTGTGTGTGGTTGTGTGTGTGGTAGTGTGTGTGTGGTAGTGTGTGTGTGGTAGTGTGTGTGGGGTAGTGTGTGTGTGTGGTAGTGCGTGTGTGTGTGTGTGTGTGTGTGTGTGTGTGTGTGTGTGTGTGTGTGTGTGTGTGTGTGTGTGTGTGTGTGTGTGTGTGTGTACTCACCTATCTGTGGTTGCAGGGGTCGATTCACAACTCCAGGCCTAGCCTCTTCGCTGGTCGCTACTAGGTCTACTCTCTCCCTGCTCCAGAACTTCATCGTACCTCTTCTTAAAGCTATGTATGGCTCCAGCTTCCACCGCATCACTCTCCACACCGTTCCACTTCCTAACATCCCTATGACTCGTCTGAGTTTTCAACTTCCAGCTGTGACCCCTTGTTGCTGTGTCCCATCAGTGAAACATTCTGTCTCTATTCACCTTATCAATTCCTCTAAGTATTTTATAAGTCGTTATCATGTCCCTCCCCATCCTCCTGTCCTCCAGTGTTGTCAGGTTTAATTCCCTCAACCTCTCCTCATAGGACATAACGCTCAGCTATGGGACCAGTCTTGTTGCAAAGCTTAGCACAATTTATTGACATATTTGACCAGGTGTGGGTTCCATATTCTTGCTACATACTCCAACATGGGCCTGACGTACACGGTGCACAGTGTCGTGAATGACTCCCTACTTAGATATTGAAACATTATTCTTAGGTTTCCCAGGCACCCATATGATGCAGCAGTTATCTGGTTGATGTGCACCTCGAGAGATGTGTTCGGTATGATGTTCACCCCAAGATCCTTCTCCTTGAGTTAGTTTTGTAGCCTTTGACTTCTTAGGCTGTACTCCGTTTGCGGTCTTCTTGGTCCTTCCCCGAACTTCATAGCTTTTCACTACTGGTCACTGTTGCCCAGCGGTGAGAGTGCCGACTCTCATTGCTGAGGTCCAGGTAATAAACCCTGGACATTAACATAATATAACATAACTTTTCACTTGCTGGGTTTAAATTCCAGGAGTCATTTGCCAAACCAGGCTTGCAGCCTGTCCTGATACCCCTGTAAGGTTACCTGCTCCTTGTCCCGATCTTTATTAGCTTCACACAGTCTGCCAACAAGGACACCTTCGAATCTATCTATCGATTCCAGGACTGACCCTGGTGGAACCCCACCCTCCTCATGCACCCACTCTGACATCTCGTCTTGTAACGACACACGTTGTTTCCTTCCTGTCAGCTATTCCCTGATCCATTGCAGTAATTTCCCTCCTATTCCTGCCTGCTCATTTATCTTTTCAACCAGTCTCTTGTGTGGTACTATGTCAAAAACCTTCTTACAGTATAAGAAGATGCAGTCTACTCATCCCTCCCTCTCTCCTGTCTTACTTCTGTTACCTTGTCATAAAACTCCAAAAGGCTTGTAATGCAGGATTTCCTTTCCCTGAGGCCGTGTTAGTTGTCATGTAATAGTCCATTCTTTTCTAGGTGCTCCACCACTCTTTTCCTGATAATCTTCTCCATAACTTTACATACATACATGTCAGCGATAATGGTCTGTAATTTAGTGCAGCTTGTCTGTCTCCTTTCTTAAAAATCGGGACATTATTTACTCTTTTCCACGCCTCAGGCAGTTGCCCTGTTTCGACAGATTTACTGAAGATTGTTGTTAGTGGCACACACAGTGCATCTGTTTTCTCCCTCAAGGCCAAGTAGAGATTATCCAGGCCCACTGCCGTCGAAGTATCTAGTTCCTCTAGTAGTTTCTTCACCTCCTCGACTGTGTGCAGTGTGTCCAGTATTTGCTGGTACACCCTACTACCTCTGTTTGATGGAAGTCTCTGTATCTCCACCGTGAATACCTCCCTGATTCGTTCCCTGCGAGCTCTCCTCCTTCCTTCCTCAGCCTGATTACCTGGTCCTTGACTTTTTTCCTCCTGAAGTGGCTGTATAACAACTTTGGGTTAGATTTGGCTTCTGATACTGTCATTCTCGCACTGATGCTGGGCTTCTTTCCTTATCCATGCATATTCATTTCTTGCTCTTCTTCGGCTCAATTCCTTTTTTTCCTGGGTCCTTTGCCTTCTATACTTTTTCCAAACTCTAGCACACTTGGTTTTGTCCTCTCCATACCTGGTAAACCATGGGCTCACTCTGGTCTTCCCGTTGTTTCTCTTACCCCTTGGTAAGAACTTGTCCACTGCCTCCCTGCACTTTGTGGTCACATGTTTCAACATTTCATTTACTATCTTTCCCTCTAGCTCGCTTGCCCACTGCACCTCATGCAGAAATCGCCTCACTTCTGTAGCCCCCATTTTGGAAGTTTGGCATCTTCCGCCCTTTTCGTGCTGCTTCACTCTCCATTGTTAACTCTATGTATTCGAAACTCAAGACCACGTGATCATTAGCTCCTAGGGGCCCTTCGTGTGTAATATCCCCTATGTCTGAACTGCTCAAGGTGAATACGAGGTCCAACCTTGCTGGTTTGTAGTCTCCTCTCTCTCCCACGATGAGTAACTTTGCCCTGCTCATGTTGGCCCTTCTGGCAACCTAGGCTAATGTGTCCACCATTACTCTGTTGCTTTTATCGCCCCTAGTATGAAGTGTTCCTACTATGTAGTCATCAACTACTCACCTGACTAGTCCTCCCATCCTGTCAAAACCCCAATGGTTTTTGATAAGCAGTGCAACCCCTTCCCCTCTACCCCCTTGTCTTTCCACAGGATTTGAGAACCAAACGGTGTCTGTTACCACTACCGTGAGCTTTGTCTCTGTGATTGCTATGAAATGTGTGTGTGTGTGTGTACTCACCTAGTTGTGGTTTCAGGGGTCGATTCACAGCTCCTGGCTGTGTCCATGTATGCATACTTGTATGTGTACTTCTGAACTATACTAAAATGACAAATAACAGTCCACCAAATGACGAAATTAGTCTAGAAAAACAAACTCTTGACTATCACTAAAGAATCTTCAATGAGTCCACGTACATCTCTCCCATGTAACTCCTGGGACTGCTGTTAAGACTGAAACGGGACCCCAAACAGCGCCATCCTTCCACCCTCAGCACCGGTGTGTTTACCAGCCTCTGTAATGGTAACGCGGAAGCCTCGAACTGCCTATTTGATCTTTAAGAGATCTCTTTGAGGCTCGACAATCAGATTATCAAATGGTTATATGTTCCCTTGACACCTTCTTCCCCCACCATCCTCTCCAGAGGCATGCAGGACCGTACTCCAGCTGTGGGTGGGAAGGGGGACAAAGGGGAGTTAAAGAGGGGAAGGGAGAGGTGAGCTAATGTTAAATATAGAACATTAAGGAACATTCGGAAGTGACCGAGATAAGAAAGGATAACACACAAGGAGAGGCGAAATGATTGCTAGGAAGAGACGCTAAGCAAACCCGGTAAAGAATGAAAAGGGTAAGGGAAGAATAAAGGGGTGAAGGGGTGAACGGAAGGAGGAAGTGAGGGATGAGTGAGTGAAGGCAAGTGACAGAGTTTAGTAGTGCCTACAGATGGCAAATTTTACTAAAGATCTAAAAGTTATAACAAAGCCAGGATTAAAGACTCACCCAACCTTAAAAACACAACTGATCTTAACCAGTAATAACTTCTTCACTATTATTTTACAAGTTCTCCATACTCATTTGTTAGCTACCTCTGAAGATGTGTAAATATTTACAGGAGAAAGCTTAATACACAAACCGTCTTTCATTTCCCTTCATGATTCATAAATTACATCCTGAGTTATTTTGGTGAACTTGTTAGTGTTAAGTGTATATTAGTTACTGTCATACCGGAGTATGTCTTCCCTTGTTTTATCATGGTATTTGTGGAAGCTCAAAACCCGTTGAAGTAATACAACACCTGGGGAAAGAAAGGTAATCAAGAGCCCATCACTAAAATCAAGACACCCCTTGAGTTTAAAACAAACACAAAGTCTCTACAATAGACATTATCAAATTAAAATTAAGCAGTTCACAGCAAAGAGACTAAAAAGCCCATGGTTAACAAATAGCATCCTCAGGTCCATTAATAAAAAAAATAACTGAGAAACAGTTCAGACTGGGATTAATAACTAAGGGACAAACCAAAAAATGTATATGTCAGTACTTACCAGTCTAATAAGAAAGTCTAAATAACTATATTATGCTAAGCAGGTTTAATGAAATAAATGGGAATATGAAAAAGACCTGTAAAAACTCTATTCTAAATCCTAGGCTCTCGAAAATCGGCCAAAACCAGAGATAGTCTTAACTAAACCAGATGAGCCTCGCATCCAGCCTGCTGAAACGGTCAACATACTAAATTTCGTCTCCACTATAAGATCAAATCTAGGTAGCAAAATACCAACTTCCAAAGCTCAGGCCGCTACGGCTTGACAAAGCTCCTAGAGAGTAAAATGTTGCAACAATAAAATGTCACATTAGTTGTATTTGTGTCCTTTTACCTAAAATAAAACAAAATGATATCCAGTCCATCACACAGTATTATGGAGGGTACGGAAAGTTTTATTTACTCCACTTGCTCACTGTTCCTACAACAGGCAAAGGGAGAGCTTGCCAATGGATTCTTAAAATGACCATCAATTTTAATAGGAAGTTTTAATTTATATACTTATAGAAAGTTTCAAGTTCATGGGAGAGGGGATTCTCAAAACACACGCCGGATAAAGTGCCAAGCAAACGGGACAAATTAAAATATTCTCTACCTGGGTGATGTAACTTTTTATGAAGGAAATCTGTTATGACAAAATGAATGATAAAACCAGATAATAACTGCGGTCAAACACACAAACACACACACACACACACACACACACACACACACACACACACACACACACACACACACACTCTCTCTCTCTCTCTCTCTCTACGTTTACAATGAGACGTACGCTAATCATAACACTTTCTGGCTTATAAAAAAAACTCAGTTTGAGTGGACCATAGCTTCTACCTGCCTCCGTCTCTTCTCAGGGCGGCAAGCTTAAGCTTAAAGGCAGAACGGTAGGTAAGGCAGGCAAGATGGATGAGAGAGGGGCAGGCAAAAGGGAGAGGTAAGTGGAATGGGAAATGCGATAGGAAGGGATCTGAATGGTAGGAGATTGAAGCATATGTGGGTGATGGAGGAGGAGGAAGTTGCAAGAAGTTGAAGTTTTTTTTCTTTGCATGCGTGAGTATGTTCGTATGTACTTGCGCGAGCGTTTATAACGCCTGGCTTTGTTTTACAAGATCTGGCTGTGTTTTAATAGATCTGGCGGTGTTTTACAAGATCAAACTGTGTTTTACATGGCCTTGCTGTTTCAAATGCTTAGCTGTTTACAAGGCCCACTACTAAACTGAGTTTGAGGGAAACAAACTCCAGCTCCTGTTCTATTTTCTTAATCTCTTATTAATCGACTGACCTCTCTCCTAAGCTCATTCACATTACTGTCCTAGTGCTGTAAAAAAAAAGAACATACTTCCTTGGCCGGTCTGCTGTCTTCCTATCTCCATCTTCCAAGCAAGGCAACTTATCACGATGCTCCATTAGGATATTGGTGCTCTTACTGGTGCGTCGTAAGTTACTTGACTAAGACTTGCAGTGACCAACCGTTTCACTCGGGGAGTACTCTTCTCAAGAACGTCACTCCAGGAATCATCCAGTCTTGGCTGCAGTGATCTACAGTTTCACTCGGGGAGTACTCTTCTCAAGAACGTCACTCCAGGAATCATCCAGTCTTGGCTGCAGTGATCTACAGTTTCACTCGGGGAGTACTCTTCTCAAGAACGTCACTCCAGGAATCATCCAGTCTTGGCTGCAGTGATCAACAGTTTCACTCTGGGAGTACTCTTCTCAAGAACGTCACTCCAGGAATCATCCAGTCTTGGCTGCAGTGATCTACAGTTTCACTCGGGGAGTACTCTTCTCAAGGACGTCACTCCAGGAATCATCTAATCATCGCCTGGCATGCTTTACAAACGTTTTTCCTCACAAGTGATTTAAAAGAGAAAAATCAACTCAACTGATCAAATGAAAGTTTGACTATCACGTGACTCCACCTTCGCACTTTATTAAATATTGCTTAATTGTATAAAATCCCTTTCAAATGGAATTATAAAAAAGAGTCAGGCTTTGAAAACCAATGATTTAGCATAACGACTCTCAGCATGAAAAATATTTTACAACAGAGAGAGAGAGAGAGAGAGAGAGAAAGCACAGAAAAGGAAGAACTAGGTATGAACGATAATAAATTAAGATAAAAAAAATATAGGAACCAAGGGATATTTCACAACAACTGACCATCAAAACCAAACAATAATCAGAACATCCTCTTGGGAAAAAAGCTGACTTTGTGGAACCTTGAAAGTGGAAAAGTCGCGGGGCACCGGCTGAATGATAATGAAAAGGTGGGAAGAGGAAGAAAAAGAGAGAGAGAGAGAGAGAGAGAGAGAGAGAGAGAGAGAGAGAGAGAGAGAGAGAGAAGTAATCAGCCTTCCCTTGCCTCGTCTTTTGTTTACTCACGTTGATGGGTTGAGAGTCAATCCTGGAGGAGGGGGGTAGCTCACCTGGGGAGGAAGAAAGAGAAGGTTAGGTTCAAAGATCGACTGAGCAGAAAACCTGTAGAGTCGAAAAAGACGCGTGGTTGTATTTGTATGTATTTACTAGTAAACGTACGTATTTTGTTGTGTATTTGAGTACATGAGTGGATGCGTGTACACCAGTGTGTATTTGGGTGCTACGTCCTGTGGAAATAGCAGCCTCACCTGCTAGGTACCATTCCACTTATGTTGTATATAAATGATATATAATACCGACAATATGAAGAATTAGACACATGTGCAACATCTGGGTATCTTTATTTGTAGACGTTTCGCCAACTAGTGGCTTTACCAAAACAACACAAGGACATAATCTGACGAATGTAGAATTATATACAAAAGATGAGGTAATCAGTCCCACAGCCTGAGTGTGTTGTCTGCTGTACCTCACATCTAGGGTATGTCTGCTCTACCTCACATCCAGGGTGCTGTCTGCTGTACCTCACATCCAGGGTGTTATCTGCTGTACCTCACATCCAGGGTGTTGTCTGCTGTATGTCACATCCAGGGTGTTGTCTGCTGTATGTCACATTTAGGGTGTTGTCTGCTATACCTCACATCCAGGGTGTTGTCTGCTGTATGTCACATTTAGGGTGTTGTCTGCTATACCTCACATCCAGGGTGTTGTCTGCTGTATGTCACATCCAGGGTGTTGTCTGCTGTAAGTCACATTCAGGGTGTTGTCTGCTGTATGTCACATCCAGGGTGTTGTCTGCTGTATGTCACATTCAGGGTGTTGTCTGCTGTACCTCACATTCAGGGTGTTGTCTGCTGTATGTCACATCCAGGGTGTTGTCTGCTATATGTCACATTCAGGGTGTTGTCTGCTGTACCTCACATTCAGGGTGTTGTCTGCTGTATGTCACATTTAGGGTGTTGTCTGCTATACCTCACATCCAGGGTGTTGTCTGCTGTATGTCACATTTAGGGTGTTGTCTGCTATACCTCACATCCAGGGTGTTGTCTGCTGTATGTCACATCCAGGGTGTTGTCTGCTGTAAGTCACATTCAGGGTGTTGTCTGCTGTATGTCACATCCAGGGTGTTGTTTGCTGTACCTCACATCAAGGGTGTTGTCTGCTGTATGTCACATTTAGGGTGTTCTCTGCTGTATGTCACATTTAGGGTGTTCTCTGCTGTATGTCACATCCAGGGTATTGTCTGTTGTACCTCACATCCAGGGTGTTGTCCGCTGTACCTCACATCCAGGGTGTTGTCTGTTGTACCTCACATCCAGGGTGTTGTCCGCTGTACCTCACATCCAGGGTATTGTCTGTTGTACCTCACATCCAGGGTGTTGTCTGCTGTATCTCACATCCAGGGTGTTGTCTGCTGTACCTCACATCCAGGGTGTTGTCTGCTGTACCTCACATCCAGGGTGTTGTCTGCTGTACCTCACATCCAGGGTGTTGTCTGCTGTACCTCACATCCAGGGTGTTGTCTGCTGTACCTCACATCCAGGGTGTTGTCTGCTGTACCTCACATCCAGGGTGTTGTCTGCTGTACCTCACATCCAGGGTGTTGTCTGCTGTACCTCACATCCAGGGTGTTGTCTGCTGTACCTCACATCCAGGGTGTTGTCTGCTGTACCTCACATCCAGGGTGTTGTCTGCTGTACCTCACATCCAGGGTGTTGTCCGCTGTACCTCACATCCAGGGTGTTATCCGCTGTACCTCACATTCAGGGTGTTGTCTGCTGTACCTCACATCCAGGGTATATAACCCGTGTCCAGTCTTCTTGGTCACTCGTCATTATGTCTTACTCTCCACTCGTCACGACTGAATTCTACTAGCCACTTTCCAGATTGCTTATGAAAGTTAATCGAGTTATATACTGTTATCTACCTTTCTTCTCGGGTTGTCATCTTCCTCATTAATTTGACATCATCTGCAAACACTGATAAGGAGGATTCAATTGCCTCCCAGCAGGTCATCTGTGTAATTATCCTTTTGTAATTGCCTATTTGTATATCCAGAAGCAGAACTATGTTCTGTTCGTGAGTATATATATATATATATATATATATATATATATATATATATATATATATATATATAAACACTGATCTCTGGCTGAAGGAGACTCGAACCTACGAACCTTGGAACAAGGTACGCAGCGCTTTACCAATCTACCCACACTGGACCAATACCTTGGAGTCCAGCTTGCGCTAGACTTTGATCCAAGACAGCCAGCTTTCAGGGAGAAGGCTTACAGCTTTTCATCTCATCCCCTGCATGCATCAGCCTTACTAGAGATATTAATAATGCAAGGAATTCGCAAAATATACACAAACACGAAATATACACAAACACTGATCTCTGGCATATATATATTATATATATATATATATATATATATATATATATATATATATATATATATATATATATATATATATATATAATAACCCCAGTGAAAAAATAGTGTAATTCCAAGCGCTTTCGTGACTTCTCTCATTATCATAGTGCCTTGTAAATGAATGGTTCAGTGAACCGACATGCTGATAAATTAGACACATGTGCAACTCTTGGGTATCTTTATTGAGGAAACGTTTCGCCACACAGTGGCTTCATCAGTCCATACAAAGGAGAATCTTGAAGAACAGGAGGAGAATGAGGTAATCAGTCCCTCAACCTTGAGTCGATGTGTTCAGTCCATCAATCTTGAATAGAATACGGCATACGTGCGGAGAAGGAGCTTATAAACCGTTGGCAGGAGAGGTGCAGCAGTCATAGGTAGTGTCACATTTGTTCAAGGTTGAGGGACTGATTACCTCATTCTCCTCCTGTTCTTCAAGATTCTCCTTTGTATGGACTGATGAAGCCACTGTGTGGCGAAACGTTTCCTCAATAAAGATACCCAAGAGTTGCACATGTGTCTAATTTATCAGCATGTCGGTTCACTGAACCATTCATCTACAAACCTGTCAGACACTGCAACTTCTTGGGATCTTAATACTTGGGAATTCTTCGCTTGCCTAATTCTTGGGCACGACCTACTTCCACATTGAACAAATGTGACACTACCTATGACTGCTGCACCTCTCCTGCCAACGGTTTATAAGCTCCTTCTCCGCACGTACGCCGTATTCTATTCAAGATTGATTGACTGAACACATCGACTCAAGGTTGAGGGACTGATTACCTCATTCTCCTCCTGTTCAAGATTCTCCTTTGTATGGACTGATGAAGCCACTGTGTGGCGAAACGTTTCCTCAATAAAAATACCCAAGAGTTGCACATGTGTCTAATTTATCATCATAGTGCCTTGATAAGTCACGAAAGAGCTTGGAATTTCACTATTTTTTCACAGTGGTTGTTCTGCGTATTGTGACATCACCTGTTTACTGTGATGTTATTGCATATATATATATATATATATATATATATATATATATATATATATATATATATATATATATATATATATATATATAAATAATCGACAGAACTCAGTTGTCTTATTACGCAAATTCCTACTAACGTTAGTGATCCAGGAATAACTGATGTAAAGGAAATAGTGGAAGTAACCAATTTTATGTCTTGTAATGCAAAAAATAACGATTAAAGACTCGTAGAATAACGAAATTAACGACCATAAAAGATTTTTTTGCAGTCATTGTTTTGAGTGTTGTTTTACAGAGTGAAAAATGTTGAGTGAATTGAGTGTATACCAGGCAGGTAGACCAGGCAAGAGGTACACTAGTAACTGCATCACTGGTACCAAGATACCAGGCAGGTAAACCAGGCAAGTACACTAGTATACGTCTGACCAGAGGGGGGGGGGAGGGAAAGGAGGGAAGGTAAGAGAGGTAGAGAGACGGAGGGAGGGACGTAGGGAGGGAACGGGAGGGGAAGTAAAACTGTAATATGTACATTTGTGTTTATATTGCCATGTACAGAGCCCTTTGACCTAGGAGACCAGTCAGCGCTGCTGCCAACAGGAACGCATGTACACTTCATGCGCACTAACACTCACAATCGCACTATCACACACCAAAGAAAAAAATAAATACTGACACACGAAGCTAAAAAAAAAATGAATGAATTAAAAATTACACGTGTCCAAGGCAGCAGCAGAGCGTTACAGCCTTGTGCTGTACGTGGATACGAACAACCACTCCTGTCCCTTTTGGACTACAAGGTGGACAAACTGGGCCAGGGCCAAGACTGTCCTATGAGCTCGAGTAAACAATGTACAGAAACATAAGCCAATCACCAGAACGAGAAATGTGTGGATCGTATAGAGCTCTCCAATGAACACACAGGATTTGCTTGATAACTTGACACAATACGAGTCTTCAATAGTGACTATCACAAAATTACCACCACTCACTCTCTTTAGACTTCATATTTGAAGCGTGAGTTGAATCATTCTCGTGTAAGATAAACAAAGTCATCATCGAAGGCCAGCACTGATTACATACCTCAGGCACAGTCGAAGGAGGGCACTGGAAGACCTGAGGACATTCCTCAAAAATATTCCTCCATGTTCACTAACATGGTGTACCTGAGGTCCTTCCTCAGCAATATTCCCGTCTTTACCATAGTGTACCTTGGGACATTCCTCAGTAGTTTTCTCCAACACCTAGTGTGTTCCAGAACACTTTAAATATGTTCTCGAACACCTGCTTTATGAACCACACTGGAGCCTATCTGTATCAACATACACTGTTCTCTCTCTCTTCCACTATGCATCATCACACACACACACACACACACACACACACACGAGCTTTCCCTCCTCGATCATATAAATATAATTATCAGCAGCAGCTATCCCATTTCTGATCCTTGTGGCACCCGACTCACCGGTTTTCTGCAATCCAAGACGATACAGTACACACATCCCAGGCTTTCCAATTCGTCGCTCATGTTATCAATACTCCAGAACGTTCAAATGACAGAATTTTGTTCCTAAATCTATACTGAGTTTCTCTGACAAATCCTCTTTTCTCGGGTCTCCCAAATACTCTTCTCTTCAAAATTTTCTCCCAAACTCTTGATAATGGCAGTGTCAATCATACTGCTCTACAGTTCATTGACTTCTGGGTGACCCACTTTTTATATACTGTGATTGAGCTGACCTTTTTTCGGTTCTCTGACAGCTGTCCCATTTCGAAGGACTACAAACTTTCGTCGTAGGTATACGAAGGGAAGAGAAGTGGGTAGAGAGTGTGTGTAGGAGGTGTAGTATGTGATTGTGTGTGGTAATGTAGGGTGTACTCACCCATTTGTGGTTGCAGGGATCGATTCACAGCTCCTGACCCCGTTTATTCGCTGATCGCTACTAGCCCCCCCCCAAACTACTGGCCGTGTATCAATTCTGGGCGTGCCTTACTCTGTGTGACCTGAGTGCACGACAGCAATTAGCACCTTGCTCTCAGTGTGCACATCTCCAAGCGTTTTGTTGACTGTCTTTGCTTAAACGACCGTATATGTGTTTATGTATATGTTCTTGACTACCCATCTTCCTCTCCTCCCTCCCTCCCCCCACTCTCTCTCATACTGAACTGTAAAGTGTACTGTGCTAAGTACACAGGCAACATTACAAATTCTCACAGGTACTTGATTTAGTTGTATAATGTAAGCTCTTGCCTGTCTCTTTTCCACTCTGCCCCTTATCTCTTCCTTTATCTACCTACTTGATGAAAAGATGAAGATGTGCAGAGTGGATGCCCTGAGTTTGCCTTTTTGTCCTTTTCATTCTTGCACCTGTCTCTACTTCCTCTTTTCTTCCCGCTTCATCTTCTCTATCTTCTTTCCTTCAACCTGCTCTCTCTGGTTCTCATTTTCTTCCTCCTTTCCTTTACTTCCTCGTTCTCTTCTCGAACCTCACCCCTCCCTCGTTAATTCCATTCTCTCCCTCCTTCCACTCCCTCCTCACCTTTCCTCTCTTTCTCTCATTCCTTCCATTCTCCCTCTTTCCCTACTCTTCCCGCTGCTTTCCTCTGCTTGCTGCACATCACCAAGCATACCCAGGCTGCACTGAGCCACATCATAAGAGGAGCAATATGACCTTATCTATCAGTAGCAGGGCCAGTTTCCTGCACCCAGGCCACCTTTACTGCCTCAACCTCCCCCCCTCCTCTAAAACACACTACCTCTCCCTCACACACTACAACTCACCTTCAGTATACCTTATCACACACTGCACTACACTTCCCCCCCAACCACCACCCCTCACACCACACTCATTCCCCGTACACTATACAACCTCCGCCCTCACACACGAGGGAAGAGGTGAGGCCAGGACCTGTGACACGAATGAGCACACACACACACACACACACACACACACGCCCGCAGGCACGCACGCACGCACACACACACACACACACACACACACACACACACACACACACACACACACACGCACGCAGGCACACACACACACACAGGCCTAGTGTCTAATCGACATGTGCCTAGGACAAAATGGTAACTCTCACAAGAACTGCGCCCAGCTGGCTATCCGTCCGTTGCATAAATGCTAATACTTCCGACACGCCCTTTACGTTCTTTGTACCATCTATTACAACCGTCTCAACATGAGTTCGAACCTCCGTCCCCACAGTGCCTCTTAACGACTCCTGGCTACTTAGCCAGCAACACAGGTCGAGTCACCTTTATGGTACCATGGGCCTCTGTGTGGGGGCCCACGGTACCTTCAAGGCACCATGGGCTTTACACAGGTAGTCACCGTCATGGTGCTATCATCCTTCCTGACAAAGCCTGGGACGACAGGAACTGGCCTGCGCCCCATAAGGATTTCGTACACTTCAGAGGTGAGCGTGAAGTACAACTTCTTGGTAAATGATCCGACAAATTATTTAAAAAGACACGTGAGCAAACACTAGAAAATATCAAAAAACGTTTCGGTCCTGGAACCCTGATCATTTATAACATACGAAGGGATGTATGCTAGAAGTGATCAAGAAATGTTTTCTAATATATCCTAGTGTTTGTTCATGAGTCTTTCTTTTAAACTCCAACTGTTTGTCCCTCTTCAATCAACTTGACGAGCAGCACATGAGTATGGTGTCTCCACTCATCACTGCCCTCGTTAACCTCTACCTGGAGCTCCCTGAGGACGAGAGACTCCCTGACATCATCATCATCCCTGATGGAATATCCTGGATGAGTTACGTCGATGAAATCCTCATCACCGCACCCAACACACTTGATCTCTTCCAGCTCAGATACAATTTCAACGTTACCGAGTCTTCCATTCAGCTCACCTTATATAAAAGGACACTAACACTCTTCCTTTCCTCGATATCCTCATACCCAGAACCACTACTAGCCACTACCTTCAATTTAGTGTTCATTACTGGATATATACACGTGGGAAAGATAGCACAGGATTAAAGTCCACATTGAGACTATCTGCTGAGAAGAACTATTTACTTCTATTATAATATTAATGATACACAATACCAACAAGTTGATCAATTGCAGACATGTGCAACACCTGGATATCTTCACTTTGAAGATATTCAGTTGTTGCACATATCTGCCAGCATGAGAGAGTAGGGACTCGTGTATTATCTAGATGTCTAAGGCAATGACAGTAAAGACTTTCTCCCCATCCTCATGAGACACTTTAAAGACGTATGGAAACTCTGGATCTAAGACAACATTTCGCTTATAAAACAAGATTTTTCAAGTCAGTAAACAATACATGGGATACTAAGTTTATATAGAGCAGAGACGACTAAGTAAGGGTAATAGCAGATGACCGCTCCAACAGGTCACTAAAGTAGAATGCCCTGCCTAGCAAGGCATAGTAGGTTACAAACAAAAAATCTGGTGTGGCTCTAAGATTCCCGGACCACAATGTTTTCCATAAACATGTTTTAAGTGATTTTATTGTCTCTCTCTATCCACTACCTGTCAGTATTAATATTTTTTTATCCAAGGCCTAGCAGGTCTACTCCGGTGATCTTTCATTATGTTCCTGTCTTTTTCTGTACAGATGCTGGTCTACTGCGATCTCCAACGTCTTTCTACTTTTTAATAGACGTGTTTGCGGTTTTACGAATTGAAAACTGCATTCGTTTATCATCTAAGAGATCTAGAAGAGATTCTAAAACAAATAAATAGCTTATATAGACGATAATGTTTAGAATCGGTTGTTCTTCTCTTCTCTAAAAAGTTATATCTCCTTCCTAGGTTCTTCTAGCACTGCCTTCACCTGAAGATACAGCTGCTCAAAACTTAACATCTTTTACGCTGCAATGGTATTAATCCTGACTAGAGTCTTCATAGGACACAGGTCAAAATTAGTTAAATGTGCTCTTCCACAAGTACTACCGAGATTCACACACACACACAAACACACACACACACACACTCGCAAATACAACAGGCCTAGTGTCTAATCGACATGTGCCTAGGACAAAATGGTAACTAACATTCAGGCATTCTTATTCTCCTTCTCTTCTTCCTCATCCTCTTCCACTCGTTTTGCACTTCGTCTCCTCCTCGGTCTCTTTCACTCCTTGTTCTTCTCATTTCCACCCCTTTTCATTTCCTGTTCCTTATTCTCTTCTCCCTCCTGGTGCTGAGACCTCTAATAGACGTGAACTTTAATTAAAACAATTATACGAGCAACTCTTCCCAAAGTGACTCCTACTTTAATTTGTATACACTTAGTGCCCTGTGATGTTGCAGTTACCAAGTTTGTCTAGACAACTGTCACTCCTTGTTTCCTTGTTACAACCTCTGTCAGATGAAAGTCTTTCAGAACTGCCAGGTCTCACGGCAGGTGCTTTGACGTTTCATTTCCGAAACTTGACACGTTTTTTCTCTTTTTGTCTAACCTCTCTCATTACTTCTTGTCCCTTTCTACCTGTCTTTTCTTTTTACCTGTTATCTCTTAATTTTCTCTCTACCTGCCTTCTCTTTTTACCTGTGCTCTCTTTTTTAACTTTCTTCGCATTACTTCTCTATTTGTCTTCTGTTTTTCCCTGTGTTCTCTTTTAATTCCCTCTACCTAGATATCATTTTTTTTTAGTCCAGAGATTCGATTTCCGGACCTCAGTGGTGAGAGGTTGCAATTTACCAAGTTTTTAGTGAACAAATATTAGATAATCTCCAGCACAGTAAGATATTAAGGTTAATATTCAGTGTATATACAGTGTGTGACGATGGTTATGTCCACATACTTCTAAGTAGACAAAATCATGTTGATTTCACACACAAAAGAGTAGGTTAATTTACGTCACTAGCGTGCCCGCGACTCTTCTATCCGGGCAAATCTCACTAGAGAAAAATCGGTATGAATTATTCAACTGTAATTTCCTTTCTTTCCCATCTTATTTCCTATTTTCTTCAGTGGATGCAAGCTGGTGAAAAGCGGGATTAACATTTGGGAGGTTTAGAACAATATGCACTACGGAAGCTACTCAGGTGATTGAGAATGAGCTGGAGGGAACCAGAAGGGAGTTGTAGGGACATGGGAGAGGTGTATCAGAATAGGTATTATAAATGTAAGATGAAAATGGTATTTTGTCGGTATTTTACATCATTTCAACATACCTGTGAGACGCATCAACACAACGTATCTTGCTACTTGTTGTGAGTGATAAGGTTAGGATGCCGGGAGCCAGTGGGCATGCTGCAGTGCTCCTCAATTCTTGCTTTCTTGCTTGTACTAGTGGACCCCGTCCCCTGCAACGTCTTTGACATCTTCCGCAGTATTTAAGACTTCATTCTCATGCTTCAGTTTTATATCGTTAAAGACCAAGAAGCTGAACTCTTCTCCAGGTTGAGGGACTGACCAACTCAAACTATTTCTTTAAGGTTGATGGACTGATTACATCATCTTTACCTCGCCACTACTCCTGCTGTCTATTATACATTCTTCTCTGTATTTTGACTGATAAAGCCTACTGTGTAAGCGAAACGTTTCAATAATAAAGATACCCAACTGTTGCATATGCGTCTTAATCATTATAAATGTCAACTTTACCAATATCTTAGCTATCCCCTCGTTCTTTGCAGACGCACCGCGCTAGCTCTCTCAGCAGACTGAGGATCAAGCCTCCACCACGTCTTGTGCTTAATGACCCACATGGGTTTAGCGCTTAACATGAAATATTTATATATTAATTTCCAGATTTTCCGCGAGGGTTGAAAGTGGCAGATAAAAACCTAAGCCAGCAGCTCCCGAAATCGCCTTACCATCCCCGTTTTAGACAGACATTTTCAGCACCAAGAACACACAGCCATGGGACCTCCCCCTACTTCAGCCTCCAGGAACAGCGCGCAGTGGGCTGCTAGCGACACAGCATGAACATGCATCGCTGCACTCCTGGTCTTGCTAACTCTTCTCCACTCTTTAGTAGCCAGCTGGCCCACTCGCCTAGAGTTTTACGTCTCACTGACAATGGGTTCAAATCCCATCCGTACCGTGGTTTTTAATTATTTATTTTTATATATTATGACCCTTATGGGT
Source organism: Cherax quadricarinatus (assembly GCF_038502225.1). Classification (NCBI taxonomy): domain Eukaryota; kingdom Metazoa; phylum Arthropoda; class Malacostraca; order Decapoda; family Parastacidae; genus Cherax; species Cherax quadricarinatus. Next base: position 6,941,624 of record NC_091324.1, read on the forward strand.
TTAGCGTTTAGTTGTAAAAATTAGATATAATTCTCGACTCTTTCGGCGACGCTGCATCCGCCTTGGTAAGGTTCTACAGTGTCACCTGCGGCGTCCCAAGCTGATGGGAACGTGCCTGCTTGCACATTCTCCGACGTAGGTTACAGCCCTTGTCTTTTTCAGATGCATACTACGACGTTCCACTTCTGACTAACTCACGTGGGCTGCATCGCCCCACCTTCCATGTGGGGCCTGGTAAGTACGAATATTGTAGATTTTGGCCTGTTTTAAGTTTGTTTACACCTTTACTGTCATTCTTTATATTGTTTGCTTGTGTATTTGTACCTGTTTTGTTGTCACTGTCTACTGCTGCTCGACACCGTACAATGTCCCAGGCCCTTCTACTGACTTACCCCAAACCTGACATGGACTTTACCCATACACAAATAACCCGCATCTAGTTAATGGTCCAAATCGAACCGGAACGTCGTCATATGTTTTCATTCTGTATGCCCAGCTGGGTTCATATTTCACGGCACTATGGTGCTGACACCTAGTGGCATAGGCCTACCAACTTCAGGGCGCACCACGCTAACCAGCTGAGTTCACTCAGTCAACATGGTCTACTCCGTCACTCTCCCTGGCATGGCCCTCCGGGCTTGGGCACTTAAACACACTGCCTGTGTACCACGAACCCAAATAAAGTAAGAAGCCTCCGAAGCCTTATCATTCATCCCGGCTTGCACAGGATACAAATCAATTATTATAATTCACTGTGCGGTTATCTTTCAACTAACCCAAGCCAACATTTTGAAAATTTCTACTGGCAGTAAACTTCTATACCCAAAGTCGTATCCTATTTATACTTCCGAAGACTCACACTCCAAACTCCTGCGGCTGGCTTTATGATTAACTGATCTCGTGAGCACAGAGCCAGGAGCACGGTGGTCGCTAATAATGCCGAGTCTGTCCTTCTAGCTGCTGACAACACTACCACTGATGACCTCATCCAAGACATCTTTAATAGGAACACAATCAGTGTTGAAGTAGTTTTCTTAAAAATACGCTGCTCTACTCCCCCCTCCCACACGTCGACCACCTCCTCCAAGCCAAGTCTTAAATTAGTCCTATCGCTGCTCTCTTTCTCGATAATTTCACATTTCTGACTCAGTGCCTAATATGCTACAAGTTTGGGTATGAAGAAAGAGCCTCTTGAACTTTCAGACAAATCTGCTCAAAATTTTCGCCCCCTTCCTGTTCCTCATCCTATCAGAATGGAGGGACTGCGTGACTGCAAGCCTCATAGATGAGCATATTATTATAATCAAGGGGAAGGCACTAAACCCGTAGGATTATACAGAATAGAACACCATAATAAACGTTATTAAAGTAATATATTTCAAAAATTAAACTAAATTTAATAACGATAAGCGTTCACATATACGTACCCGTAGAGGTGGTCACAGTGTTGCTGGTGGAGACGTGTCTTGCTGAGGTTATGATGTTACAACTATTTGAAATTGTCTTTCGCTCTCGAAATCTTGTATGCTGAATCAATTTGAGTTGCAATGTTCACTTTACCCAGCACTGACAAATCAATAACGTTATTTATATGCTTGGTTGACTGCTCATGTTTCATTACTTTTTGTGGTAAATGTCTCAAGTTAGTCACGCCACTTTTTCTCCATGAAGAGTCTCTACCAAATAGTAAACATGGAAAACAGAATAAAGCTTTCTTTTCGCCACAGCCACAAAGCCATTCACTTTTCTGGTAACACTGACGCTAAACTGGCGCGTATATTCTTTTCTCCTGTTTGTACTTTTTTGCAGAATGGATAAAACTGGTGTATGTCGTTCTTTTTCTTTTAAGTTTACTTTTTCACTTAAAATCAACTGCAAAAAGTTAATACGTTGTAAATATTTAACTGAGTTTAGTCTCCACTGCCATCGTTTATCAAATGATAATTAAATTTAACGCTATTGAAAAGAATTTAAACGGCCACCAACATCAATACCGGCCACGAGTTACAACGCGCATCCTCACAACATAAATAGACCGATTGCAGCTGGGTGTGTGCTGCATCGAATGCAGCTCCTCGCCGCCAGATGTAACGCCAGTAATACCTATATTATCGTACTGCATCAAACTTCTATTTTTAATAATTTTTTATCTCATTTCAACAAAAAAAATAAAAAATTCGCTAATATATACATTGAAAACAATATACAACAGATTTTTCCTGTAATATATTTGTCAGTTGCAAATTATTTTAGCGTAAGGTTGATGAAATCATACGTCTGGCAGTGAGCATCTGGGGGAACTGCAGCTCCTATGGACGAGCCGCCATTGCTCCCTATGAAAACAGAAGACTGGGCAGGCGGTTCAAAATACCCCAATGAAAAGTAGGGGCGCCAATGGTACACTAAGAGAATACATAATAAGTGTCCGGGGCCCAAGATTATTCAACAGCCTCCCACCAAGCTGGTGGGAGGCTGTTGCCTTCAAGAGGGAGCTGGACAGATACTTCAAGTCGGTGGCGGATCAGCCGGGCTGTAGTTCGTATGTTGGACTACGTGCGGCCAGCAGTAACAGCCTGGTTGATAAAGCCCTGATCAAGACAGTCACAAGACAGCTTGAAATTAAAACCTCACCAGCCAGCTTAGAAACAACGTCAAAGTGGATTCATAAAACCTGAATTTTAAAGAAAATAAAAGAAGCGTAACACACATTAGCAACAAAAGTTAAAAGACAAGCTAATTTATGATCATCACAGATGTAATGAAAATAAATAAGATACTGGAAGGCAGAAGTAAGGAATAACTTGAGGGTGACACAGCAGCGCAGTGACACAGCAGCGCAGTGACACAGCAACACTACATGTGTTCACCTGGTACTTTCCCTTTTACTTTATTTTCATGTACTGTTGTTTTCCACCTGTCCATTAGTAGCCCACAGCCAATACCACTACTGATAACCCCATACCACTAGTGCCAGCCTATACCATTACTGACAGCCTATACCACTACTGACAGCCCATACCACTATTGACAGCCTATACCACTATTGACAGCCTGTACCACTGACAGCCTGTACCACTATTGACAGCCTGTACCACTACTGACAGCCTGTACCACTATTGACAGCCTGTACCACTACTGACAGCCTGTACCACTATTGACAGCCTGTACCACTATTGACAGTCTGTACCACTATTGACAACCTATACCACTATTGACAGCCTGTACCACTATTGACAGCCTGTACCACTACTGACAGCCTGTACCACTATTGACAGCCTGTACCACTACTGACAGCCTGTACCACTATTGGCAGCCTGCACCACTATTGACAGCCTGTACCACTATTGACAACCTATACCACTATTGACAGCCTGTACCACTATTGACAGCCCATGCCACTATTGACAGCCTATGCCACTGACAACCTATACCACTACTGACAACCTATACCACTATTGACAGCCTGTACCACTATTGACAGCCTGTACCACTACTGACAGCCTGTACCACTATTGACAACCTATACCACTATTGACAGCCTGTACCACTATTGACAGCCTGTACCACTATTGACAACCTATACCACTACTGACAGCCTGTACCACTACTGACAGCCTGTACCACTATTGACAACCTATACCACTACTGACAGCCTGTACCACTACTGACAGCCTGTACCTAACAACCAAAAACCTACAAGACACTTCTCATGTTCTACTACAGCCCACACGTCCAACAGCCCACATGTGAAAAAGCCCACACGTCCACCAGCCTACACGTCCAACATCCCACACGTCCAACAGCCCGCACGTCCAACAGCCCGCACGTGAAAAAGCCCACACGTCCACCAGCCCACACGTTCACCAGCCCACGCGTCCACCAGCTCACACGTTCACCAGCCCACGCGTCCACCAGCTCACACATTCACTAGCCCAGCCCACAGGTCCACCAGCCCACGCGTTCACCAGCCCAAGCGTCCAGCAGCCCACAGGTCCAGCAGCCCACAAAGTGCTCTCAGGTTGCAGCCCACCCCTGCAGGCGTCATGGGCCGTGACCAGGGCCAGAGGGGGCCAGGAGTGACCCCACTAGACATCCAATCGGTTTTTATGGCTTATTTCATTGTCGCTTGTGTGTGGGGCGAGCGTGGCGTGCTGACGGCAAGATGGGCGTGGGTGAAGCATCCTGCCACGCCCGTAAATCTCTATGCGAGGGAGAGGGAAACGGGGATGGGCGTGAGAATGCTGATGCAACCGTCTGAACCTGTCAGGGAAGGGAATGCTGTGAGTAGGGGCTATGGGTAGGGGTGATGTGGGTAGGGGTGCTGTGGGTAGGGTTGCTATGGATAGGGGTGCTGTGGGTAGGAGTTCTGTGGGTAGGAGTGCTATGGATAGGGGTGCTGTGGGCAGGGGTGCTGTGGGTAGGAGAGCTGTGGGTAGGAGTGCTGTGGGTAGGAATGCTGTGGATAGGGGTGCTGTGAGTAGGGGTGCTGTGGGTAGGGGTGATGTGGGTAGGAGTGCTGTGGGTAGGGGTTCTGTGGGTAGGTGTGCTGTGAGTAGGGGTACTGTGGGTACGGGTACTGTGGGTTGGGGTACTGTGGGTAGGGGTGCTGTGGGTAAGAGTGCTGTGGGGTAATGAGAGGAGAGGCGTGTGTGATGAGAGGACGGGCGTGTGTAATAGGAGGGGCGTGTGTAATAAGAGGGGCGTGTGTAATAATAGGGGAGCGTATAATGAGGCGGGGCGTGTGTAATGAGAGGAGGGACGTGTGTAATAGGAGGAGGGCGTGTGTAATAAGAGGGGGGCGTGTGTAATAAGAGGGCGTGTGTAATAAGAGGAGGGCGTGTTTAATAAGAGGAGGGCGTGTGTAATAAGAGGGCGTGTGTAATAAGAGGATGGCGTATGTAATAAGGGGGCGTGTGTAATGAGAGAGGCGCGTGAAATGAGAGGGGGGCGTGTGTAATGAGAGGAGGGGCGTGCGTAATAAGAGGATGGCGTATGTAATAAGCGGGCGTGTGTAATAAGAGAGGCGCGTGTAATGAGGGGCGTGTGTAATGAGAGGAGGGGCGTGCGTAATAAGAGGATGGCGTATGTAATAAGCGGGCGTGTGTAATAAGACATGCGCGTGTAATGAGAGGAGGGGCGTGTGTAATGAGAGGAGGGGCGTGCGTAATAAGAGGATGGCGTATGTAATAAGCGGGCGTGTGTAATAAGACAGGCGCGAGTAATGAGAGGAGGCGCGTGTGTAATGAGAGGATGGCGTATGTAATAAGCGGGCGTGTGTAATAAGAGGGGCATGTGTGAAGAGAGGAAGGGCGCGTGTAATGAGAGTAAGGGCGTGTGTAACGAGAAGGGCGTGTGCTTGTTTGTTTGCTGTGTATACTTCAGTGTTTGGTTGTATCTGACTCAGTAATAATCACCTGAAGATCAACAAGACTGTGATGATACTTAAGCTGTTCTTAACGCTGAAAATTCCTCAACACTCAAACATGTCGTAAAAAAACAATAACATCCTCAATAAAAGATTTTGATAATTTTTTTGCCAAAATTCTTCCCAACTATTTCCTTGAAGCTTACTTTGAAGGATTCATTTTGACGAATTTCAATTAGATCGTCTTTGAAGGCGGGTTTCAGAGCAGAATAAATAAAAGATTCTGAATAACAGACCGAGAACCCAAAGTGGGGAGGTAAAGACACTTTTTTTATTTTGAATTTTCGAAATATGAATTCTGTGTACTGCGAGTTTTTAGGCAGTTGATGACATTGTTTTAGCGTGAGAATGTGTGTTAGTTACCATTTTGTCCTAGGTACATGTCGATTAGACACCAGGCCTGTTGTTGTTTGTGTGTGTGTGTGATATTATATATACATGTATATATATAAGAGTGTGTGCGTGTGTGTGCGTGTGCGTGCGTGTGCGTGTGCGTGTGTGTGTGTGTGTGTGTGTGTGTGTGTGTGTGTGTGTGTGTGTGTGTGTGTGTGTGTGTGTGTGTGTGTGTGCGCGCGCGCGTGTGCATGCAAAACAACCACTGCGAAAGAATAGTGAAATTCCAAGCGATTTCGTGACTTCTCACATGATCAAGGAACTATGTTCCTTGATCATGTGAGAAGTCATCTGAGAAGTCACGAAAACACTTGGAATTTCACTATTCTTTCACAGTAGTTGTTTTGCATATTTTGATATCACCTGATTATGTGATCTTATTGTATAATATATATATATATATATATATATATATATATATATATATATATATATATATATATATATATATATATATATATATATTATATATATATATATATATATATATCAAAAACCGCGAACAAGCGATTCAAGATGCAAAACAGCCATGGGGGGAGTTGAATTACAGCTCTAGGCTTATCATGTTCCAATTAACACATCATCAGGAGCTTGCAATGTTACAGAAAAGATAAGGTGGTGGTCCAAGCAACTACGATCACAAGGAGCCTCTGTGATCATAACACCACCGATCATTACAGCATGAAACACCTTTTAACAAAAGTTTTGAATGTTTCTCTTATTTTTCCTCTTCTACTCTACACTGCGTGATTCACAAGCACTATTTTACTTAACTAAGATTCACGGTGGCCGCCACAAAACAGCCTATATCCAGTTAGGCACCAAGCCAGCTCACAAGAAAGCCATCCATGGAAATAAATGGTATAAAATACCGACACAATGGAAATATAAACACAAATGCAGTTTAATGTGATCCTTTATTGACTCGCGTTTCGGGTGGAAGGAACGCGAGTATTTATAAATACTCGCGTTCCTTCCACCCCAGGTAGTTCTGTTTGTGACTTGAAAAAGCCCACTGTGTGGGCGAAACGTAGTCAATAAAGGATCACATTATACTGCATTTGTGTTTATATTTCCAAAGCCATCCATCTGGAGTCCAGCTCACCCATCCAGAAGGTTACGCGACCAACCCACCCACTCATACGCCCGCTCACATCCAGCTAGCCAGTCCACCCTAGTAATCCCAGAAGAGGAGCTATAAATCTACGTTACTTTACTGCATATGAAGCAACAACAAGAGTAATCCAGAGCACGAGACCCAGGAGGAAATATGAGGGGTACAAATCTAGAAGATATACTTAATGCTGCATATTACCATAAACTCACCGGTATAAAGCAACGTGTAAACACAAGCATTAAACTATGCCATAAGGAAGGTCCTGTTATTACCACTACCCGGTTAAGGCAAAGGCACCCAGTTCCTGTCCTGCTAAATCTGTGCTACTGTTGTCCTCACATCCTGACTATATATCTACATAGTGAAAGCACCTTTCTGTGTATATATTTTTTACTTATAGGTTGGCCCTCTCCTCTCCATCTCCATTTTCTCTCTCTCTCACTCCTCAGTGTGTTGCAATCGTTGGCTAAGCTGTGTCTTCTCTGCGCCAGCGTACATAACATGACACAGAGGAGAGATGTCGTGATATCATAGCTCTTGAGTCGACGCTCTTGGCTGAGTTTCATCATGATCTGTGAATACCGCGGCACGGCAGAGGCCAGAGGCAGTAGTCACGTGTCTGAGATCATCGTGTGGTGTAAACATTACGCAGACACTGAGGAGTGAAGAAATTTGATGGTTTGGCGTTATGAAAGATATAATTCAGAGAGACACACTAAGAGACTAAGTGGGTTCAAAGACCTTTGAGGATATTCGAGTTTTACTGCTTCTCGGAGCCCGGCAATGAGCCAGACGAGTAAAAACCTGGTACTTTGTTATTTAAAACCTAGGAATTAAGACGGAAAATCCTACACCAGTCAGCCTCCATGAAGAAGAAAGTAAGAGTTCAATCAAACCTTTAGGATGATATAGATTTCGATACACTGAAGCAAAAAGAACTATTTGAAGTACAACTTATTTCAACTACACAAGGTAACATGAAACACAGGAAAGAATACGAGAATTAATATGTGTTTTTTTTTTTTTTTTTGGGGGGGGGGGGGAAATACATCATATTACACTTGAACACTGAACAACACACTATTCTCCAATGATGTAAATGCAATACAATACATTCCTTCAAGAAACACTCGGACATACAGTTTAAAAATATTGTCAGCATAGTTCAAACACTTGCTAGCTATGACGTCACGGACTCCCGTATGTCCCGCGCATAGCACCGTAAGGCAAGACAAGGTCGGGTCAGGGCGGTTACCGCCAGAAGAAAGTAGACGGGATAAGACGCGGACGGCAGACTGGGCTTCAACACGTATTTACCCAATATATTACTCTGTATAACAGCCTACAACGTGTTTCAATCACCATCACTCCATCTAAGCACCTGACACCACACTGAAGATATTAGCCTAGGTGACACTCCTGCCTGAGACTGGCACTTGGCGTGGGGAATTTTTAATTATTATTATTATTATTATTATTATTATTATATTATAATCACGGAGAAACGCTAAACCCATAAAGGTCATGCAGAGTCTTGGAAACAGAAATAAAATGGAATCGATCCGAGGAAATGTAGCTCCAATTCCTTTGATCACAAGTCCTTTACCGGCATGAATTAAATTCCCTTGAGAATAAGTGTATACTGATGATGTATCATTTATTAACAGTTCCTCATAATGACTGTCAACATTTATTCCTCGTATTCATTAACTTTGGTAAATTGCCTTAATACAATCCTTTGTACTCCACTGGAGTTGAATTTTTTATCAAAATAATAACAGCGTTTAAGTGTATTCTGTCTTAAAGAACTATCTTGTATTGCCAACAGTAATGAAGAAAGGACATAGTGCAGAGCTTTATCAAGTCAACAATCAAGCTCTACATAGAGAGGAATGTCACAAAAAAAAAAATTGTCCTGCACCTGTGTGTTTACTCCACGAACAACGTAGATGACCTGCTTATTAATTCTTTCTTGCACTGTGTGGTACACTTGAATAAGTCCACATAACTCTGCTTAAACCTCCCTGTTATCATGCCTCGTAACGTGTTTTAGCACGGTGTTTATTGAAGCACCTCGCCTTGCTCCTCTGGATTTATAGTTCCTACTGTTATTAAATCACTATGAAAATGTGTACATAGTCTCATGCTATCACTCAAGTTTTCTCGTCTATTATTTTCACTGGTTGCTTGCACGCACGCACGAACGCGCACCCACAAATACACACACAGGAGCTGTCATGCTGTAATAGCCAGGAGCTGTGACTCGACCCTTGCAATTACAAATATGTGAGCGCACACACACACACACACAAAGGAGAAACCTCTCTGTCAACACACAAGCACCATCCTCAACCAAATTACATCTCCAATCTCGCATCTCTAGAGAGGAGGAGGAGGAGGGTAAACACTGGATGCTGCTGGACATGGCCGTGTACCAGACACTCGACAATTTTACAAAAGGGATGCGACTCAAGTCTTGATGTTTGGTAAAAAAAGAAGACTCTTGTTGACTCTTCCACGGTTGAGACCACAAACAAAATACTGGGTTTTCTCTAGAATAAGTGTCGGGAAGGACTGTGACAGCAACAGTGAGAGCACAGCTCCGCTGGGAAATAAATGAGGCGGAGAACAACACCTCGTTAAAGAGTTCAATCATGAAAAAACACACTTAAACTACACTAATGTACTAAGTATACATTTGAGCTTTGGCGGACCTACATTTTTGGGTCCCTGAAGCTTGGACTGTTATGGGGTCACCATGGCAACCAGCAATGGCTAGCCTACATCATACTTTAATAACCTTATAATTTTTATTTTAACTATTATTTTGTAGTGAATTACACTATATCATTAATATAATTTCTTTTAAAAAAACTCACACAGAAAACCCAAAAATTTTAAGCAATGTGGACAAAGGTGGCTTCTGGGGCCTCCGGGATTAGTTTCGTAGTGGATCCGCCCCTGCCTCTGATAGGTTTCCAGAGTTTTCCCCTGATCCAGGAGCCCGGCCCTGGATTAGGCTTGTCTACTGCTCGCCGGGCAACCAGGTTGTTGCTGTTGCTGCTGCTAGTGGCCAGCTGGCCCACTTACACATCACTGGCTGGTTGATACACTTACTGGAGCGAAGCACTCACTCGACAGAAGAAAGGACACTGAGTTGATCTTTGCTTCTGAAGCAATACTGAAGCAGGTGTATACCGAAGCAGGTGTATAATGAAGCGGGAATATATTACTGTATATGTATACTTAAAGTTAGTATTTTCCTAACAGACCGAATATATTTTCCTCCCTATAGAGGTCTCCTCTACGTTATCAAGGACACTTCTCCTCTCTAAGAGTCACGTCTGTTCTATAAAGCTGATAGTCCTACTTATCTTATCAAAATTCTATCTTAATTGAAAAACACAAATGTCTACACTGCATGTGTTGGTTAGATTTGTGTGTGTGTGTGTGTGTGTGTGTGTGTGTGTGTGTGTGTGTGTGTGTGTGTGTGTGTGTGTGTGTGTGTGTGTGTGTGTGTGTACTCACCTATTTGTGGTTGCAGGGGTCGAATCAAACCACCTGGCCCCGCCTATTCGCTGATTGCTACTAGGTCCTCTCTCTCCCTGCCCCATGAGCTCTATCATACCTCGCCTTAAAACTATGTATGGTTCCCGCCTCCACTACGTCACTTTCTAGGCTATTCCACGGCCTGACTACTCTATGACTGAAGAAATACTTCCTAACATCCCTTTGATTCATCTGAGTCTTCAACTTCCAATTGTGACCTCTTGTGTCTGTGTCCCTTCTCTGGAACATCCCGTCTTTGTCCACCTTGTCTATTCCGCGCAGTATTTTATATGTCGTTATCATGTCTCCCCTGACCCTCCTGTCCTCCAGTGTCGTCAGGCCGATTTCCCTCAACCTTTCTTCGTAGGACAATCCCCGTAGCTCTGGGACTAGTCTTGTTGCAAACCTTTGCACTTTCTCTAATTTCTTGACGTGCTTGACCTATGATCCATGTGTAATTCGGTGTATGGATGTGCGTGTTACGGGGGTCTTGTTCCCGATGGTGGCGGGTTGTTCCCGACGAGGGATCTTGTTCCCGACAGGGATCCTGTTCCCGACGGGAGGGAATTCTGTTCCTGACGGGAGGGAGTCCTGATCCCCACGGGAAGGAATCCTGTTCCCGACGGGATGGAATCCTGCTCCCGACGAAGGGGAGGGGGAGGGGGGGAGGTCTTCGTGTTCTGACAGTCCGCTCAGTGGTGCGTGTGGTGCCATACCAAGACACTGGCAACACCACGACACTGTTCTTACTACAGACAATAAGAAACTCATTTTAATGAGGCTCCAGCTCAACATCTTGCTGGCAGATCTTCAAGATGGAATTCCCTTAATCTGAAATATTATAGCCATCAGGAAATAATGTCTTTAAACGTTTTTAACTTACGGTGGTGAATTTTACCGTCACAACTGTGCGTACGAGCGAAACGTTCTCTGAAGTATCGATCTAATCTACGCCAAATTGACGTAATGCTAATTTGCCACAATTTTAAGTAGAACTTCTTTTCTAGCAATACCTGCCATCCTACCATACTTGTGGGCAATAACTGTCATCCTACCATACTTGTGGGCAAAAACTGTCATCCTACCATACTTGTGGGCAATACCTGCCATCGTATCATACTTGTGGGCAATACCTGCCATCGTATCATACTTGTGGGCAATACCTGCCATCCTACCATGCTTGTGGGCAATACCTGCCATCTGACTATACATGTTGTCAATACCTGCCATCCTACCATACTTGTGGGCAATACCTGCCGTCCTACCATGCTTGTGGGCAATACCTGCCATCTGACTATACATGTTGTCAATACCTGCCATCCTACCATACTTGTGGGCAATACCTGCCATCTTACCATACTTGTGGGAAATACCTGCCCTCCTACCATACTTGTGGCCAACACGTGCCATCCTACTATATTTGTGGGCAATACCTGCCATCCTATTATACTTGTGGGCAATACCTGCCATCCTACCATAATTGTGGGCAATACCCGCCATCCATCCATATTTCTGGGCAATACCTGCCATCCTACTAAACTTGTGGGCAATACCTGCCATCCTACAAAACGTGTGGGTAATATCTGCCATCCTACAAAACTAGTGGGCAATACCTGCCATCCTACCATAATTGTGAGCAATACCCGCCACCCATCCATATTTGTGGACAATACCTCCCATCCATCAATATTTGTGGGCAATACCTGACATCCTACCATACTTGTGGGAATACCTGCCATCCTACCATACTTGTGGGAATACCTGCCATCCTACCATACTTGTGGGAATACCTGCAATTCTACCATACTTGTGGGAATACCTGCCATCCTACCATACTTGTGGGAATACCTGCCATCCTACCATACTTGTGGGAATACCTGCCATCCTACCATACTTGATGGCAATACCTGCCATCCTACCATACTTGATGGCAATACCTGCCATCCTACCATACCTGATGGCAATACCTGCCATCCTACCATACTTGATGGCAATACCTGCCATCCTACCATACTAGTGGGCAATACCTGCCATCCTACCATACTTGTGAGAAATACCTGCCATCCTACCATACTTGTGAGAAATACCTGTCATCCTACCATACTTGTGGGCAATACCTGCCACATTACCATAATTGTGGGCAATACCTGCCATCCTACCATACTTGTGGGCAATACCTGCCATCCTACCATACTTGTGGGCAATACCTGCCATCCTACCATACTTGTGGGCAATACCTGCCATCCTACCATACTTGTGGGCAATACCTGCCATCCTACCATACTTGTGGGCAATACCTGCCATCCTACCATACTTGTGGGCAATACCTGCCATCCTACCATACTTATGGGAAATACCTGCCATCCTACCATACTTGTGGGCAATACCTGCCATCCTAGCATATTTGTGGGCAATACCTGCCATCCTACCATACTTGTGGGCAATACCTGCCATCCTACCATACTTGTGGGCAATACCTGCCATCCTACCATACTTGACAGCAATACCTGCCATCCTACCATACTTGTGGGAAATACCTGCCATCCTACCATACTTGATGGCAATACCTGCCATCCTACCATACTTGTGGGAAATACCTGCCATCCTACGATACTTGATGGCAATACCTGCCATCCTACCATACTTGATGGCAATACCTGCCATCCTACTATACTGTCATTCCCTTCCCCTGTCAACTAATTTGTATACTTGGAGTAAACGTGGAGGGGGGATTTCGGGGGTCAACGCCCCCGCGGCCATGGAATATTTTGAGTAAGAAAAAAAAATTAACTGATGGAACATTATATAGTTGAGTCGGCATGCATATGGGGAACGCTAAACCCGTAGGGGTCAAACACTTCCTGGGCAAATGGAAGATGAGCATCATTAGTCCAAGGAGGGGAGGGAAGCTGAAATTTCCTGAATTAATGAGAAAAACGCATTAAAGGGCTCAATGTTCTTATTGTAACAACATTTCGCCCAAGGAGAGCTTTATAAAGCTAAATACGAGACTGTAAAGATCTCCTTGAGCGAAACCTTGTTACAGTAAAGGCGCTTGAGCTGTTTCCTGAGTGTTACTCATCTACTTGTCGGCTTGTTGCTTCATCAATGTACTGTTCTCACGACAAGTGTAAAGGGACAACGACTCTTAAACACGCTCCTTTCATGCATAAGGAAAATTATCAACAGACTCCTGGCTCTCTTCAAGAAGCAACTAGATAAATTCTTCAAATCATTTCCTGAATAGCCGGGCTGTGGTGCTTCAGTTTTACTGCGGGCGGCAGATAACAACAGCCTGATTGATCAGGTTAGCAACCAGGAGGCTTGGTCTGGAACCGGGCCGCGGGACGCTGACCTACGTAAGCGGATACAGGTGACAAGGTGGCGCTCCCTATAAGGTGGCCTGGTAATGGACCGGGCCGCGGGGGCGTTGATCCCCGGAATACCCGCCAGGTAGACTCCAGGTAAGGTATAGTATACGCTGAAACGCAAACTGTCATCTATTTTCTTTGGGACGACGACCAAAAACGTCACTGCTGTATACTTACCTTGGGTTGACTACGAAATACATCACTGTTGGTTTTAATCTCACTTTCTTAAAACCATTACTTTTAACTTTAAGACAAACATTCCTAGCGTATGAAACAAGCCGAGGATGAGAGCTTTATGTCCCGGAATCGCGTTGCAACGTTGAAATAAACCTCTGGTGGCCAACCAAAACAGTCTCCAGATACACTATCGTGCACCCTCACTGCCCGACCAAACAAAAACTAATGGACTTAATGTGCGGCTCTCACAGCCACGTTAGGAGGGCTGGCATAACTACGTTAAAGCCCTAACTAATGCAGATGGCTGCTTCACACAGTCGGCACTGAGGCACAACGCGAACGACAAGAACGTAACCTAACCGGTTTAAACTAGTGTCATTAGCCTACAGTGTGCGCCTCTTGTGAAGCAGTCTCCTTCCTTCCCTCGACATACCTGCTAGTATGGCTTTACTCGCGTCCTCTATCCATTTCTATACTTTCACCGTCACCGTTTTTCCATCTCCCCTATCCCACTCATGCATCTAAATTAAACTAATACATGAGGTGCTCTGGAAGTGAAGGGAAAGGGGAGAAGGGAGGGGTACTATACGAGACGAGAGGGCTACTATGTGAGAAAGGAGGGTACTGTGTGAGAAGAGGAAGGGAATCAGAGGAGGGGGGGGGGCAGGAGGGAGAGGAAGAAGGGATGGAGAAAAGCTATGCTCCACCACACCCCGAGTTTAATCACAACTAACTACGACAAGAAGAACACATTACCACATTTCTTGTGGCCACTTTGCACTGACGTGCTCGCTGATCTTTTATTTATACTTTGAGAATGACAATGGAGAGGGAAGGTCGGAAGGAGGAACGGGAAGAGAGAATGAATTATGTACAAAAGACAATTTTGCCTGAGAACATCGGTTAGGAAGCCTAAATTACTCTAGTACGGTTAAGGTACTATCCAAAACAGATTTTCCAAATTCTTTGTGTTCTTATTTAACATTAACGCAGAAACACTTAAAGTGATGCTTCTGTGGGATAGTAAACTCATTTCCTAGCTTGGCTCTGTCTTTTTAATTATTAATCATAAAACTGATCTTTGAGATATTCTATTTGCTGCACCTAACCAACCACTAACACTTCTTCGCTCAACACAATTCACTACTTCATAGCCAAGGAGTCAGTCTCTAGTCTAAACTGACAAGTTTTAATTTATCTTACATTTATTAAATATCGTTAATGAACTCAGTCAACACACCAGAGACTTCCTGTAAGACACCGAGCAGCCGGACACCACATCAAAAGCCATCCTTGGAAGACACCGAGCAACAAGACACCACGTCAAGAACCATCCTGATAAAAAAAAAAAAAAAAAAAAAAAAAAAAAAAAAAAAAAAAAAAAAAAAAGCAGCCAGACACAAGATCCATTTGGGACCCATTCTGGAAGACGCTGAGAAAACAAACCCTGGTCGAGAGCCACCCTGGAAGACAACAACCACACACTGCATTAAGAGCCACCCTAGAAGACACAGCAACCAGACACTGCATTAAGAGTCACCCTGGAAGGCACAGCAATCAGATTCTGCATTAAATGCCATCCTGGAAAACCAACTAACCATCCTGGAACCCACCTTGACGACGGACCAACCAGACACCGCCTCAACAACCATCCTGGAAGGCAGAGAAACAGCTAGACACTGCGACAAGAGCTATCCTGGAACTATCGTAGAAGACAACGAGCAACCAGACATCGTGCCATAAAGACCAATACCTGGAGCTGAGCCGCCACAATACAAGCCACTTATCTCTATTACAAAAGCTACCGTTTCCCGCAATTGAATGAAACCACCCAAACAGGAGAACAATACGCGCCTCGCTCATAACTCCAGGAAGACTTCAGGTGCTTCCAGGGTTGAGGATGCTGGATCTTCCAGGTAAAAAAATGTAATCACCAGATGCTTATGTTAAAGTTAAAAGAATAAATGCAAGACTTAAAGCGTTGTATTAGGAAAATAAATACAACTTCAAAGGAAGTTGTGTTGATTGTGGCATGCAAAGAGTACGTAACCTTTATTCGGCGCATGTACACACCCTTATTTACCCTTATTTACAGGCTATCTCCCCCAACCAGCGAACCAGGTTGCTAAGAGTTGATGATGGGGCCCCGTCGTTCAACTAGTGACCAGGTTCTAGCCAATAAGAAGATGGTTTTGGCAATCGCAGAGGTTATGTGGGTACCACTCTCCTGTCTGCCCTTGTCATTCCCATTCTAGAGCTGGTTGAAGCACGGTCTGCTATCTTGTGGCTTCTATTTCTGCCTTGCTTACCGTGGAGTGCACTATACTTATCACTGTACATAGTGTACATATTGCTGTTCTAAATTGGTGAAGGATAATATAAGTCTAAACTTTTTCTGCTGTGTTTATTTTGCTCCCATTACACCCGGGATAACAGGCCATTTGGAATCCTGGGTTGTAATATGGGTAGCCTGTCCGAGAGCTGGAGCTGGACTTAGAGAAACGGTTGAGCTTAGGGTGAAGCTCGTAGCAGGAACATTGTGCAGCTTGCTGTCTGGCATTGCATTAGCTTTGCCTACGCTTTACAAATTTTGCGTGTCAGTTACTGTTATGGTCAGCCTTGCTATTGTGTGATCGTTCAACAGCTCGCTACTAGCTTGTTCGGTGTGCTCGCTTCGCTACGGTCAATCTTCTAGAACAGTGTAGCTGTCTGGCATTGCTTTACAAATTTTGCGTGTCAGTTGTTACTAGCCTGTTCGGTGTGGAGAATTTTGCAGTCGGCTTTGCTTGTATGCGTATTCTGCAATCGTACTGTGCATAGCTAAGCGTGTTCTGCAAATTAACGTGTTACGTTGGGGTATTCTGCAATCGTACTGTGCATAGCGAATAACTTATGCCACCTAGACGAGTCAGACGTCTGGTGTCGGCATATACTTTGCATAACCTACCTAAATTGTCCCTACAGCGTTGTTGGCAAATTGCTCGTTCCATTGGCATTAAATACAAACGCACTCTCACAGCTGCGCAACTGCGTTCACTGATTGCTGACAAACTTATAGAAGAAGAGATGGCACATCAGACTCCTCCCTCTACGGGAGCTAGGGCAAAAACTACTATGTTCTCGCAGGAGGAAGATGATACACCTACGGAGCAAAATGGTCAGTATAGTGCAGCTGGGTTGTCTCAAGGTGAATCAGCGTCGTTGGCACTTGAGCTGGCAAAAATCAATCTTGAGCAAACTAGGGAACAGAGAGCATTCGCAAGGGAAGAATTTGATAGGGAAAGAGAAAGGAGGCAGTTTTCGCATTCTGTAAATGATTTTAGTTTACAAAAAGCAGTACAGCTTGTTCCCCGCTTCAATGAGGCCGAACCAGAACAATTTTTCGAAAGCTTCGAAAATCAGGCTCGAGCCTTGAGGTGGCCGGAACAGCATTGGGCATCGTTGGTTCATACAGCATTATTGGGTAAGGCACAGGAATTTACGTCAGTATTAAATGACGCTGAATTTTCTGATTATCAAGTAGTGAAGACCACAGTGTTGGGAGCATATACATGTATCCCAGCCAAATATAAAAAAATTTTAAGCTGGCAGACGACAGCTTGGTCAATCCCTAGTGGACTTTGTGAGACAGCAAACCAAAGCTTTTACCAGCTGGTATAAAGCAAGTGGTGTCTCTACCTTTGAGGAGCTGGTACAGCTTATTCTGATTGATAACCTGCTGGAGTCTGTGGGACCAGAGGTTCGAGTCTTTCTGCAGGATCGTGACTTAACCACTGCATTGGAGGCAGCCAGGTTGGCTGATACCTTCGAAACTAACCGCTCCTTGTCCGAGCGGTCCCGTCTCTCTTTTCAACAGCCTGGCATGAGCAGAGATCGTCAACCTTGGAGAATGAAGTGCCAGCCGGAGGGAGAACGTCTACGTCAGCCAACTAAGTCACCTGGTGAGCCACGCTTCTCAACTTATGGTCCACCTGCGGAGAGGCAAACTACTCATGGTGCATCTCGACAACAGTATCCAGAGAGACACCAGCCAGAACGACACCATTTGCAACGTCAGCAGGGAGTAAAGGGCAAGCCTGTCGTCTGCTTCCTCTGTAACAAAGTAGGTCATATCCGTCCCAACTGCCCCCACAAACCCCAACCCATTGGGAAAATCTCTAATATCCCTAGTAACATGTCCCCTAGAGAAGTAGAAAAAGGTATGGCCCCTTATTATTGCAAGAGTCTTATTTCCCTTCAGGAAAACTCAGAAACAACTGAAGTAAAGACCTTTAGAGATACTGGAGCATATTGCTCACTTGTAAGAGAAGGAATATTACCCCTTTCAGAGAACACTTCCTTGAATTCCTCTGTTTTATTGGAAGCATTTGGAGGAGCTATATATTCTGTCCCTTTGCATAAAATTTATGTACAGTGCAAATATTACACTGGGTACTTGACTGTAGGTGTCTCAAAAGGATTCCCCATGAAAGATGCCATGTTATTACTGGGTAATAACATTACTACTGTTAGTGCGTGTCCTGAACCTATAATGAGTAATTCTTCTCCGGTGTTGGCCATAACTCGGGCAACATCCCAAGGGTTGTCTGGAGAGAATGTTGACCTATCCTTGGACGACTCCGATCTCGGAATAGCCACGTTGTTTTATGAGGCACACCGGCCGGAGCCTCGTAAATCAAGTGAACAGACCCCGATCAAGCCTTCCTATTCCCAGGTTGCAGGATTGCCAGATGTCTCTGTTTCCATGCCCGAGGGACTGTCCTTCCGGGAGGAACAACGAAAGGACCCTTCTTTAAAATTCGCTTTTCAGGCAGCCATGGGTAAATCCTCTTTGGGTCATCCGGTCAAGTATGAAGTTAAAAACGATTATTTGATCTGCACTGAGACTGGTAAGGAGATAGAGGGCCGGCAATTGTATGACAGGTTAGTGGTTCCAACCAAGTTTAGACCTCAAATATTAAATATAGCTCATAATACTTCATTAGGAGGTCACTTAGGAATTACTAAAACCTTGTATAGAATCACAAAAGAATTTTATTGGCCAAAATTAAAGAAAGATGTGAAGAATCATATTAGGTGTTGCCGAGAATGTCAGCAAGTAGGGAAACCTGGACATTCCATTAAACCTGCACCTCTCCAACCTATACCTGCTGATGGAGAACCTTTTGCAGATTTAATTATAGATTGTGTAGGTCCACTACCTAGGTCAAAGTCTGGAAATCAATATTTATTTACGATTATGGATAAAGTAACCAGATATCCTGAAGCAATTCCCATGCGTAGTATTAATACTAAAGCTATTCTCAAAGCTTTAACCAAATTCATTTCTTGTTTTGGCATTCCTAAAACTATTCAAAGTGATCAAGGTACTAACTTTACTGCCAAAGCATTTAGGGAAGTATTAACTAGGTTAGGGATAATCCACAACTTATCCACTGCCTATCATCCTCAGTCCCAAGGCGCCTTGGAAAGATTCCATCAGACGTTAAAAACCATGATGAGAACTTTTTGCATGCACTTTCCTACAGACTGGGATGAATCACTACCTTTGTTGCTGTTCTCAGTACGAGAGACGGTGCAAGAGTCTACAGGGTATAGTCCGTTTGAGCTGATCTTTGGGCACAATGTACGAGGTCCTCTTCGGGTGCTCAAAGAAGGATGGATGGGAGAAGACGTTAGCTCAACACTCTACAACCCGTCTTCAAGGTTGCAGGTGGCACGTCAGTTAGCCAAGGCTAACCTAAAGACAGCTCAAAGTAAGATGAAACAGAGGTATGACAGAAGTGCACAATTCCGCTCCTTCCATCCAGGAGACAAGGTGTTGGTGCAGGAACCTATACCTGGCCACACCTTGAAAGCTAGATTTACGGGACCTATGCAGATTGTAAGTAGATTATCTGATGTAAATTATGTGGTAGCTCCCATTGATAAGACCTCAAAAACTAAAACTTACCACATTAATCAATTAAAATATTTCCATACACCAGATAAAGTCCCAGTAATGACTCTGTCCTCTACCTCTGAGGACGACTCTGATTCTTTGCACTCTATCTCTGAAATTAATATTAAACTTTCAAATTCTGTCCTCCTCAAGGATCCTAGCCCTTTAATGGAGGGACTATCTGAAACGCAAGCAACAAATTTAACTGAGCTTCTACAGTCATATCCTAATATTTTTTCGGATGTGCCGAAAAAATGTACGTTAGGTTATCATGATGTAGATGTGGGAAACTCTAAACCAATTAAACTCTCCCCCTACAGAGCTAATCCTGAAAAGCAAAGGTTACTTCAGCAGGAAGTAGAATTTTTGTTAAAGCATGGTTTAGTGGAGGAGTCATCTAGTCCATGGGCTTCACCGTGCATCCTTGTGAAGAAGGCTGATGGAGGGTTTCGTATGTGTACAGACTACCGTAAGGTGAATGAGGTCACAATTACAGATGCTTACCCTCTTCCTCGTCTGGATGACGTAATTGACTTTGTGGGTAAGGCTACTTTTGTGTCCAAGTTAGATCTCCTTAAAGGTTACTATCAGGTACCTTTGACGGATAAGGCGAAGGAAATCTCTGCCTTCGTAATTCCAGGAGGTCATTATCAATACACAGTTACCCCCTTCGGAATGAAAAATTCCCCCTCTTCATTCCAGAAACTTATCCATCAGGCTATTAAAGGACTTGAAGGCACGGCAGCGTACCTAGATGATATTGTTGTGGTGTCTGATACTTGGGATCAACACCTACTTAGACTTAAGGCTCTTTTTGAGACCTTTAAGAGTTCCCATTTAACAGTTAATTTATCTAAATCTTCCTTTGGCCAGGCCACTGTCACTTTTCTAGGCCATGAAGTAGGTAGTGGTAAAGTTGCACCTAAACTTGCTAAAGTTCTTGCTATTAAAGATTATCCAGTTCCTCATGATAGGAAATCTCTTCAACGTTTCCTAGGCATGATAGGATTTTACAGAAGATTCTGTAAGAATTTCTCAGATATTGTAGCCCCTCTTACCTCTCTTACCAGTCACAAAGTTCCCTTTAATTGGACCTCAGACTGTAACACTGCTTTTAATAAAGCAAAAAGAATATTGTGTACTGCACCCATTCTCTTGTCTCCAGACTTCTCCAAACCTTTTTCATTACAGGTTGATGCTTGTGAGTCTGGGGTTGGGGCAGTACTATTACAAAACGAGAATGAGGAGTTGCAGCCTGTAGCATACTTTTCAGCCAAGTTCCAGCCACATCAGAGGGCTTACTCTACCATTGAAAAAGAAGCCCTCGCGCTGGTACTGGCTTTGGAGCATTTCGATGTTTATGTGGGCCAGACATCGCAGGTGGTCACAGTCTACAGTGATCACAATCCTCTAGTATATCTCCAAGCCATGAAGAACCACAACACAAGGCTCATGCGCTGGACGCTAAGACTGCAACCATACTCACTCAGAATTAAATATATTGCCGGCAAAGAAAATGTGTTGGCAGACTCTTTATCTAGAGTCTAATATTTTTATTTATTTAGGTTAGGATGTTATATTATTTGTGGTAACCCCTTTTCACGCTCTTTTTTTTATCCCCTGGTGTGGGTTTTTTTTTAGTGAGGGGATGCGGGCTACCGTCCGCCTGTATCTTGGACCTATGCTAGCCTGACTGACTGCTGTCTCACTCTGAGTTTAGGGTTTGGCTTTTTGTCACGAGAAAAGCTGAGCTCTATCTAAGAGTTGGATGGTGGAGAGGAAAGGCGGTCCCATTATTTTGTGCCATGGCGGCACGGTTACCACTGGGAGGTGGCAGCCTAATCCTGAGCCTTCTCGGGGTGGGGGTGTGGCATGCAAAGAGTACGTAACCTTTATTCGGCGCATGTACACACCCTCATTTACAGGCTATCTCCCCCAACCAGCGAACCAGGTTGCTAAGAGTTGATGATGGGGCCCCGTCGTTCAACTAGTGACCAGGTTCTAGCCAATAAGAAGATGGTTTTGGCAATCGCAGAGGTTATGTGGGTACCACTCTCCTGTCTGCCCTTGTCATTCCCATTCTAGAGCTGGTTGAAGCACGGTCTGCTATCTTGTGGCTTCTATTTCTGCCTTGCTTACCGTGGAGTGCACTATACTTATCACTGTACATAGTGTACATATTGCTGTTCTAAATTGGTGAAGGATAATATAAGTCTAAACTTTTTCTGCTGTGTTTATTTTGCTTCCATTACACCCGGGATAACAGGCCATTTGGAATCCTGGGTTGTAATAACTACTGTAAATTCAACATCAGCAGGACCTTCACTACTGCAAGTTCAACATTAGCTGGACCTTCACTACTGCAGGTTCTTCAGTAACTGCTAGCCATCAGACAGCCTCCCCCCCCCCCACACATAATTTTCAAATACTAGAGTTTAGGATAAAATTATTGCTGTGCAAGTTGCACACCACCTGCTAGTTATTACTGTGCACGGTGCACACCATCTGCTAGTTATTACTGTGCACGGTGCACACCACCTGCTAGTTATTGCTGCGCATGGTGCACACCACCTGCTAATTACTGTGCACGGTGCACACCACCTGCTAGTTATTACTGTGCATGGTGCACACCACCGGCTAGTTATTACTGTGCACGGTGCACACCACCGGCTAGTTATTGCTGCGCATGGTGCACACCACCTGCTAGTTATTGCTGTGCACGGTGCACATCACCTGCTAGTTATTGCTGCGCATGGTACACACCACCTGCTAGTTATTACTGTGCACGGTGCACACCACCTGCTAGTTATTGCTGTGCACGGTGCACACCACCTGCTAGTTATTACTGTGCACACCACCTGGTAGTTATTGCTGTGCATGGTGCACACCACCTGCTAGTTATTACTGTGCACGGTGCACACCACCTGCTAGTTATTACTGCGCACGGTGCACACCACCTGCTAGTTATTGCTGTGCACGGTGCACACCACCTGCTAGTTATTACTGTGCACACCACCTGGTAGTTATTGCTGTGCATGGTGCACACCACCTGCTAGTTATTACTGCGCACGGTGCACACCACCTGCTAGTTATTGCTGTGCATGGTGCACACCACCTGCTAGTTATTGCTGTGCATGCACACCACCTGCTGGTTATTGTTGTGCACGGTGCACACCACCTGCTAATTACTGTGCACGGTGCACACCAGCTAGTTATTACTATGCGCGGTGCACACCACCTGCTAGCTATTACTGTGCACGGTACACACCACCTGCTAGTTATTGCTGTGCACGGTGCACACCACCTGCTAATTACTGTGCACACCTGCTAGTTATTACTGTGCACGGTGCACACCACCTGCTAGCTATTACTGTGCACGGTGCACACCACCTGCTAGTTATTACTGTGCACGGTGCACACCACCTGTTAATTCATGTCTTCGTATGTTCTCTCAAGTGATCTTATAATGCGCCATAAATATTTCTCAACAGATTAATTTACAACAGATTTTTGGATGGATTTCAGGATTTTTTTATTCTAATTTTTCAGTTTTTTTAATTTTTTTCCTTACAAGTGAAAACAATCTTTCCTTGTGAGAGATTCGTGGCCTGGGGTACCCGACTCGTGACCTGGAATGCCTGACTCGTGACCTGGGGTGCCTGACTCGTGACCTGGGCCCCCTGACTCGTGACCTGGGCTGCCTGACTCGTGACCTGGGCTGCCTGACTCGTGACCTGGGTTGCCTGACTCAGTGACTTGGAGCGCCTGATTCGTGACCTGCCGGTGCCTGACTCGTGATCCGGGGAGCCATGGCCTCATCACTCAGCTGTGGATTGAGTTTTCCAAGTTTGTTCTTCCCCTCGACACTAACTTTAGTCTTCACTAACTTTATCTTCCATAGTTTCGTTGGTTCAATCAGAGTCTCATCTTTTGCTGGTGATATACCCGTGACCTGACCCGAGCCTTGACCTCTGTTCTGGCATGAGTTTGACCCTTGACCTGCCTTAAACAGTGCCTGGCAAATCATTCAAGATAAAATCATTCGTGTTAAGGGCTAAACCCATGTGGATCATTCAATGCAAGAAGGTGGAGGTTTGATCCTCCGTCTACTGAGACAGACAGACGCGCCTCCTACACGTACTCACAAGCCAAATCATTCCAAAGAGTAACTCACCTCTGCGCTCATCACGATTCCAATTTTTTTCTAAAACGTTCCATGGCAACAGGTGGCGCTGCCTCCTCCCCTCACAGAAGACAGAGATCAAGTGTGAGTCAAATTACTTCTTAATGACCGTCTCCAAGTGTTGTATCCAGAGGAAGCGATAAATCCATACGAGACACATAATGCCGCCACCTCCAATTGTTCGAACTAAAATTTGGCATTTTTGATGAGTATCATTTGTATTAACAATAATTATGCTTAATGATTTACTGATAAAGATGATTTTTGTAATCAATTGTGCCAAAATGTTGAGCCCAATTATTTTGATGGACTATATTTTTTCAGACATTTTTTTTGCTCTTGCTGTTTCAATCAGCTAATGCTGTTTCATTACCCACACGAAATTTAAATTAGCATCAACTAATGTATCGGTGCGCGAGTTGCTAACGACCAGACGACTCATCTAGGAGTCAATCTAAAGGTCACCCAAACTTCTGTGTACTCCAGAGAACCTTGTTCCATGAGTTACTCATCTTCTTTTCCATTCATCAAGACCCCTCACTATTTTTTTAAATCGTCTCTCATTCATCAAGACCCCTCACTATCTTCTCAACTGGACTCCCATTCATCAAGACCCCTCACTATCTTCTCAACTGGACTCCCATTCATCAGGACTCCTCACTATCTTCTCAACTGGACTCCCATTCATCAGGACTCCTCACTATCTTCTCACCTGGGCTCACGTTTTTTTTTTCAAAACTCTTCACTCCATTTCCTTCAATAATGAAGATTAATATTCTTCAAGACCTTCACTCAGTCTCCTCTTGCCTTTTACCTGGGCGCTCCTTCACCAAGATCTTCACTCTGTGTTCCAAGATTTAACAAGTGATGCGCCTCTTCAGCAGTCACTGCTCGTCAAATGGAGCTTGGAACGTCAATGAAGGACAACTTAAGTTCACAACACCTGGACTCCATTAAGAGAGCATTACTCCCTCCGCTGCACACATGCAGAAAGACGTGCTTGTTCTAGAAATGCCTTTCAAGCAACCAGGAAGATTCGACTACCTGTTGATGTTTCATAAGGTTACTGACCCCTGGGACCCGGTAACGAACCAAGTCAGACTAGTTGTTGACCGGATCACTAGGACTATTGGTGCTAGCAGCACGTAGTTGAAGTCAATAATCAAAAAAGTTAAGGTGCGCCAAAATTGTTAAGGCCTCTTGTTACCAGAGAGAGAGAGACAATATAATACAAAATTACAAAAACAACGTCGTGCATAAAACATTTAAAAATATTTCTTTACTGACCTGGTTTTCAAAAGCAGATAGCGTGGCTACATCTACTGTGAACTACACAAATATACATGACAAACTGACCACAGGATGTAGAGGTGTAATGTTGACTAGTGTGGATATAAAGATTTATATAGAATAATCATTTACTGGGACACTGGTTTCTCTCAGGAAAGACATTCATCAGTAATAATTTGATAGTTTTAGTGGAGCAAAAGACACACATGAAAAGAGGAACTTTATCATTGAAGTTCCTCTCTGCAGATGTATTTTTCTCCAACTGTCAGCTTGACTCCACGTGTCTCCACCTTTATAAAAATTTTACCTTGGGAGAAACGTTGGTCCGGTAAAAGTTTGTCCTACATGTAGTCTTCAAACCCATATCGATCACAGACGACACCAAGATCATAACTCTATCATTGTAACTACAAGTAATTAAAATAACTACAAGTAATTAAAAGAAGATATTGTTCTTTCTTGCCGCCTACTCCTCTCTCTCTCTCTCTCTCTCTCTCTCTCTCTCTCTCTCTCACACACACAAAAGAAAGCTTGTTTACCTCGGTCCCTTCAGATCAACAGTAGATAGTTTTAATACACAGGATTGGGCCGAGGGGAAAGAGGGATTCCAGGATCCAACACGCTAAAAACACTCACACCATGAAAATCTAATTTCGTGTACACACTCTCCTTGATGATTACTGAGGAAAGCAGTGTACATTTAGCTACGGGGATTTTGCATAAAGTGTGTAATAGGTCTGTAATTATTATTATTGACAGAAGCAGCATTTAACGATGGAAGTTTTGTATAAAGTGTATGAGTAAGAGATTTGCAATTATCATGTTCCAAGTGGCCATAAAAAGTATTATTATTATTATTATTATTATTATTATTATTAGTAGTAGTAGTAGTAGTAGTATATTCATGGAATATACTGCTACAAGAAAAGGGATGCTAGTTTCATTTATTTAAATGAACAGCCTTTCACCGGCATCAAGACCCATTCATTGAAAGGTACGAGAACCTGAAATTTGATAGGCTGGAAGGATATACTATTCAGTGGGATGGACGGGTGCATGGGTATAGGCTGGGCAGGTATACACGAGTGGGCGACGGTGGAGTCGAACTGGTCTTGCCAAGAACGGGCCAGAAGGCCTCCCGCAGTGTTTCTTCGTTCTTAAGCACTTAAATTTAATTAGAATAAAAATTTGTTGCCTGTGTGTGTATGCGTATATATATATATATAATATATATATATATATATATATATATATATATATATATATATATATATATATATATATATATATATATGTGTGTGTGTGTGTGTGTGTGTGTGTGTGTGTGTGTGTGTGTGTTACATAAACACACCCTCAAGCGCTCTCTCCCTCGTCTCTCTCCCTGTAAAAAAATATTTCCAAGAATAATTTTCACTAGTGGAATTTCAAAGTTTTCATTTGGCTAAAATGTGTTTATTTTTACCCATTTATGATTTTCTAGCCAGTTAAATTACAGGCTAAGAGCTGTTATTGAACCTCACTTCAGTTTAATATCCAGCCCTATCAGAGGTGCCTTCCCCAGGATGCGACCTTGGTGTTCAAACAAGGGCAACATGTGTATGGAGACTTGCCCAGACATCTCTATAGTACTCAGGTTAAACTCTAGTCCTTCGGTTGTGAGCCGAAGGTTAGCGCTACCACAAGTGAGTTATTTTCACACAGCTTACACTAAAGCTTAATGGTGTGCCTTCTCTCAGTAGCATAGAGCTTCATAAGCTCTTTGAAGGTAATTCATGCAGTCTCTTCCAACTCTGAATATCTATCTCACCCAGCAGTTGCAAGCTCTTACAACAAGAAGGATGAGCTTAAATTCTCTCCTGTTCCCCGCCACATCTCAGCAAAACACCAAGATACACAATTTCCATTTCTAAAAAGCCCTTGCAGACAAGTGAAACATAAAAACGAGTAGTAAAGCCCACCCTGGGAAGGATCTGTGGTTGGTTGTGTGAGAAGCGAGAATTGCTTGCCCCGGCCGGAGCTGTTGAGTACCCCAAAGTAACGTGATTATCTGGTAATGGGATGTTCCCGACGCTAACTGTTCCATCTGGCGGCGGGCTGGCCAGAGTAATGACCGGGCAGCAGCAACAGAAAACGGGAGGATGGGAGATGGAGAGCCTGGGTTGCGTCAGTTGTGAGAGATGGGAAGCTGGCACGAGACCCCTGGCTCAGGAAAGTGTTAATGCGCTAGATGTCTCTCATTCAAACATAAATGAAGTCATATAATATTCCTTCAATTGTTTGATGATAAACGCTCTGGCTGTCAACATTATCCTTGCTAGAAGAGGCAGGTCGGTACGTTTGGCTTTAAGGTTAGGTTAGGTTAGGTTTGTCAGGAAACAGGACAAGTGTTTCCTGATGCGAGTCTTAGTCATCTGATGAATTAATGAGAACTAGTATCCATATACAACATCTACAAAATTACCTTGACTGGGGTCGTAATTTTTAATGATAATTTTCATTTGGCATAGATATGAATTTGTTCTGAACTACACTAGATAACACTCGAAAAAATGTGACCACCTTAGTGCCCAGCCTACACCTGTGCTACAAGAGAAGAAAAAATATTTTAATTGCCAATCAAAACACACTGATGAGGAATGACATAATCAAGAAAAAACTAGGAACAATGTAAGGGGCAAAATACAACTCTCGCACCACCACCAATTCCCAAAACCATTAATCCCCAGTACCAGTCTTTAAAAAAAAGTTTTGGAAGGACAGTCCCTAATTTAATACTCCATAATACCTCAGTAAACACCTAGATAATTCTCCACTAAACACAAGCTTAACTGACATCTGTAAAGTATCACTTCATTATTATTTATCCAGCGGTGTTAACAAGCCTCACACGTTATTTCAAAACAATACTTGTGGCCCGTGTGTCAATGGTTAATCTGTGTTGTCTATGTTAACCAGCGTCACACGTTACAAAACGAATATGTAACGTGTGTCACTGGTAATGTGTGTTGCCTATATCAAAAAACTTCCTCAACGATTTTGAGAAATTCATATATACAAATAGAGTGCCAAAACATAACTGGTAAATGTAGTATCTGGATTATAAAAGATCCGATCCTCTATTAAAAGTTTTGAAGCCTTAGGAAAAAAGTTTTTCCATGTACGGGGAGAGGCTGGGGGGGGTAGATGAAGAGGAGGGGTGAAAGGGAGAAAAGGCGGTATAAAGAGGACAGGGAGGGAAAGAGAGAAAATGAAGCAATGATTAATACAGAATGACTGACAATAAGATCACAAGTAATGTCAGAAAACACAATCACAGACAGTACAGAATGACAGACAACACAAAATGACTGACAACACAAAATGACAGACAACACAAAATTGACAAACAAAATGACAGACAACACAGAATCACGTCACCATTATAATCACAGGAAGTGCTGAATCTGAATGGGTTGTTCATCAGGCTGCGTCCCCAGATATGTCGCCATAATATACCATCTCCCGCAAAGCGTCGGTACAGTCATGTTTCAATACCAGCATTCGTAGGGAGATATTTTCACCCAATGTTGGATTACGCCTGAGTGCACACTACCAACACGTTAAACACATTTTATTGTGACTTTTCCGTGGATTACTTCATTCGTGTTTACATTAACTCAATTTTCCAAGTGGAGACTGTTAGTATTCCAGAATCTACCACTGACATCTTTTTCAACGAGAGATTCCGTGACGCATTCACGCTCCGAGTACCTAAATCAGTCTGATCTCTCGAGCCCTGTGTAGTGCCCCAGCTCCTCATCCCACAAAGAAAACACTGACTTCAGCTTAACAGACATTCACTGCTAGCTTTTGCAACAGAGTTTCACACCAGAGGGCGGTTTCTTTGTTGTCTAGCTGTGGGCTGGAAGTCATAATACCCCTAATTTATAGATTAAGTAGGGGATGGTTTTATTTGAAATTTTACTGATATGGGTAAATAGCAGATACTCTAGGCTTATAATTCTAGTAAGCAGAGAGGTGTGCCTGGTGACGCACTGTTCACATATGGTTTTTAATAAAGCTGTTGTGGGATGGTAGAAGTAAGATGGTACACAAGTCCCTTTGAGAGGGGTACCCCTCTCTGGAGAGGATCATTACCCCCCCTTTCAAAAGGGGGGAAATATCGCCCCCCTTCAAATTGGAGATTTTTCTTCACAGCCTGGATAATGGGTGGTAATCCAGTTTAATTCTGAAACGGGAGATCAGCTCTAATTTCCTGGATCAAGAGTTTTTAACAGCATCAAAGTGCTCTCAAAGGGACCACAAGAGTGTAAATACACCAAGGGGGGGGGGGGTTAAAGTTGCAAACAAACTGTAAGCAGCTGAAGAATGTAAACAGGCTGTGTAAACCGAGAGGGTGTAAACAGACAAAAGATGAACAAATACTAAGGTAAAGAAACGAGTTTACTCTAAATCTAACTTCACACAGTAAATCATTCTTTGTAACACTGAGGTCGAGAGGAACATGGGACCAGCTTCCAGATAACCAGAGAGTGGGCGTGCGTGGGCGGGTATCTGTGGGCGTGCGTGGGCGGGTATCTAGAGAGAGGGGGGTATAGGGGACGCTGCCCCAACACAAAGGGCACTCAAGCTCATACAATGAAATATCTCTTCGGCGGAAAATTTAATTACACAGAATGTAATAATGTTGGTAGAATTATCGACAATATGTTAGGTAAAAGGACACAAGTGCAACTAATGCGACACTTTATTGGCAACGTTTCGCTCTCCAGGAGCTTTGTCAAGCCGCTACTGCTACTACTACTACCACCACCACCTACAACAATATATCATGCTTTGCACCTCACTTTATACTTACATATACCCTTTGTGTCCCTGTGTTGTTTGTAACGGCTTGACAAAGCTCCCGGAGAGCGAAACGTTGCCACAATAAAATGTAGGATTAGTTGCACTTGTGTCCTTTTACCTGAAAACTACGCAGAAGGGGGAGAGAGAGGGAAGGGCCAGAAGGAAAGAGGAAGGGGTAATGGTTGGAAATGGGAGGGACCGCGAAAACCGCTGGATAGTAAGATAGGCTTGCTAAGTAAAAGGACACAAATGCAACTAATGTGACATTTTATTGCGGCAACGTTTCGCTCTCCAGGAACTTCATCAAATAACGTCTGCATGAAATGTCCATTATGTTGTGGTGTCCGACAGACTATTAATATTGGTAGAATTGGACATTTCATGCAGACTTTATTTGATAAAGTTCCTGGAGAGCGAAACGTTTTTACAATAAAATGTCACATTATTTGCACTTGTGTCCTTTACTCAACATATTGTCGGTAGGTCTACCGATAATAATACAAGATAGGCGAAAAAGGGATGGAGAGATGGAAAATATTAAATAAGAGGACATTTAAGTGATAGGGAGAACGTTGGTAAGAGTGAAAGGAAGAGATAATAGATGATATGGGAGGAAGAGATAATAGATGATATGGGAGGAAGAGACGATGGGAGAGTAGGGGAAGCTAGTGGCAAGAAGTTTGTGGGAACATTATTGTACAACACAAATGTTTATGACTGGAGAAGCGAGAGTAGTGCTGCTAGAGGAGCAAGAACACTGTTGTTGTTACAGTGAAAACACACGGATAACATAAGAGAGGGAAGAACACACGGCTAACACACTGATGGGAAGAACACACGGCTAACACATTGAAGGGAAGAACACACGGCTAACACACTGAAGGGAAGAACACACGGCTAGCATACTGAAGGGAAGAACACACGGCTAACACACTGATGGGAAGAACACACGGCTAACACACTGATGGGAAGAACACACGGCTAACACACTGATGGGAAGAACACACGGCTAACACACTGAAGGGAAGAACACACGGCTAACACACTGATGGGAAGAACACACGGCTAACACACTGAAGGGAAGAACACACGGCTAACACACTGAAGGGAAGAACACACGGCTAGCATACTGAAGGGAAGAACACACGGCTAACACACTGATGGGAAGAACACACGGCTAACACACTGAAGGGAAGAACACACGGCTAACACACTGAAGGGAAGAACACACGGCTAACACACTGAAGGGAAGAACACACGGCTAACACACTGATGGGAAGAACACACGGCTAACACACTGAAGGGAAGAACACACGGCTAACACACTGAAGGGAAGAACACACGGCTAGCATACTGAAGGGAAGAACACACGGCTAACACACTGATGGGAAGAACACACGGCTAACACACTGAAGGGAAGAACACACGGCTAACACACTGAAGGGAAGAACACACGGCTAGCACACGGGAGAGAAGTCTCGTGTACAATAACTCTTGAACCTGAACAAAGGCATGTCACACATACATATCACAGGAAACACTGGCAGGTCATGGAGTGATATAAATATAACCAGACATGTTGCCGCATGTTAACCAATTCTGACCAGTTTCAATATACCAATGAACGCAAAATACACAGTAAGGAAAAGTATGTTGTGTTTCGTCAAGAAAAACACCGTTTTATGAGAACTTTGTGTTACGTTCTAAGAGAACTTCATTTGTTGCGTTCTCCAAAGAGAACGCTATTTGTTACGTTTTCCTAAGAGAACTTTGTTAATTGTTACGTTTTAGAGATTTTATTTACGTTCTAATAGATCTATGTTATTTGCTACGTTCTAAAAGAACTCTGATATTTACGTTTACAGAGAACTTTACGTTCTAAGAGAACTTTGTGTGTTACATTCCAAGAGAACTTTGTTATTTGTTACGTCCTCCTTAATTTTATCTACGGTCCCCTAAGAGAATTTTATTTGTTACATTTCAAGAACTTTGGTATTTGTAAAGTTCTATCAAGAGAACTTTACCGTGTGTTACGACTGGAGACAGTATAACATTAAGTCAGGACGCCGGAGTGCAAAGTAGCCTTTAATACTGACAAGTATTAAAGGCTACAAGTTGTGCTAAATCTATCGGTATGTACTCACCTAATTGTACTCACCTTACTGTGGTTGCAGGGGTCGAGACTCAGCTCCTGGCCCCGCCTCTTCGCCGAGTGCTACTAGGTCCTCTATCTCCCTGCTCCATGATCTTTATCATACCTCATCTTAAAGCTATGTATTGTTCCTGCCTCCATTGCCTCACTTGCTAGGCTATTCCACTTCCTGACTGCTCTGTGACTGAAGAAATACTTCCTAACATCCCTTTGACTCATCTGGGTCTTTCAATTGTGACCCCCTGTTTCTGTGTCCCCTCTTTGGAACATCCTGTCTCTGTCCACCTATTCCACGCAGTATTTTGTATGTCGTTATCATGTCACCGCTAACCCTCCTGTCCTCCAGTGTTGCCAGGCCGATTTCCCTTAACCTTTCTTCGTAGGACATTCCCCTTAGCTCTGGAATTAACCTTGTTGCAAACCTTTGCACTTTCTCTAATTTCTTGACGTGCTTGATCAAGTGTGGGTTCCAAACAGGTGCCGCATACTCCAGTATGGGCCTGACGTATATGGTGTACAGAGTCTTGAACGATTCCTTATTAAGGTATCGAAACGCTATTCTCATGTTTGCCAGGCGCCCATATGCTGCAGCAGTTATCTGGTTGATGTATGTATGTGTGCGTGTGTGCGTGTGTGTCCACCTAGTTGTACTTACCTCGTTGTGGTTGCAGGGGTCGATTCACAGCTCCTGGCCCCGCCTCTTCGCTGGTCGCTACTAGATCACTCTTACTGCTCCATAAGCTTCATCTTACCTCTTCTTAGAGCTATATATGGATCCTGCCTCCACAACATCACTTACCAGACTATTCCACTTCCTGACAACTCTGTGACTGAAGAAATACTTCCTAACATCCGTGATTCAACTCAGTATTCAACTTCCAATTGTGACCCCTTGTTTGTGTCCCATTTCTGAAACGTCCTGTCTCTGTCCACCTTGTCAATTCCTCTCAGTATTTTGTGTGTCGTTATCATGTCTCCCCTGACCATCCTGTCCTCCAGTGTCGTCAGGTCGATTTTCCTTAACCTTTCTTCGTAGGAGATTCCCCTTTACTCTGGGACTAGTCTTGTTGCAAACGTTTACACTTTCCCTAATTTCTTGACGTGCCTGACCAGGTGTGGATTCCAAACTGGTG
The DNA here is from genome assembly GCF_038502225.1 of Cherax quadricarinatus. NCBI lineage: Eukaryota > Metazoa > Arthropoda > Malacostraca > Decapoda > Parastacidae > Cherax > Cherax quadricarinatus. The sequence continues at coordinate 6,975,203 of NC_091324.1, forward strand.
CTGCATACTCCAATATGGGCCTGACGTATATGGTGTACAGAGTCTTGAACGATTCCTTACTGAGATGTCGGAATGCTTTTCTTTTAGGTTTGCTAAGCGCCCATATGCTGCAGTATTTATTTGGTTGATGTACGCCTTAGATGTGCCCGGTGTTATACTCACCTCAAGGTCTTTTTCCTTGAGTGAGGTTTGCAGTCTTTGGCCACCTAGACTACACTGTCTGGGGTCTTCTTTGCCCTTCCCCGATCTTCATGACTTTGCACTTGGCGGGGATGAACTCCAGGAGCCAGTTGCTGGACCAGGCTTGTAGCCTGTCCAGGTCTCTTTATAGTCCTGCCTGAGCCTCGACCGATTTAATTTTCCTCATTAGATTCACATCATCTGCGAACAGGGACACTTTTGATCATCCCTTCCGTTATGTCACTCACATGTACCAAAAACAGCATAGGTCCTAGGACTGACCCCTGCAGAACTCCGCTCGTCACAGGCGCCCACTCTGACACCTCGTCACGTACAACGACTCGTTGTTGCCTCTCTGTCAGATATTCTCTGATCCATTGCAGTGCCTTCCCTGTCATACCTGCCTGGTCCTCCAGCTTATGCACTAATCTCTTGTGTGGAACTGTGTCAAAACCCCTCTTACAGTCCAAGAATACGCAATCTACCCACCCCTCTCTCTCTCTCTCTTGTCTTACTGCTATCACAGTGTCATAGAACTCCAGTAGGTTTGTGACACGATTTCCCGTCCTTGAAACTGTGCTGGATGTCGCTGATAAGCTCATTCCTTTCTAGGTGCTCCACCACTCTTCTGATAATCTTCTCCACGACTTTGCACACTATACATGCCAACGACACTATTCAGCAGTTTAGTGTTTCGTGTCTGTCTTCTTTTCGAAAAATTGGGACTACATTTGCTGTCTTCCATACATCAGGTGGTCGTCCTGTTTCGATAGATGTGTTGAAGATTTTGTTAGTTGCATACATAGTGCCTCTGCTCACTCTCTCAGGACTCGTAGAGAGATGTTATCCGGCCCCATCGCCTTTGAGGTATCTAGGTCGCTTAGCAGCGTCTTCACTTCCTCCTCGGCTGTATGTATTGTGTCCAACACTTGATGGTGTACCCCACCTCTCCGTCTTTCCAGAATCCCTTCCGTCTCCTCTGTGAACACTTCTTTGAATCTCATGTTGAGCTCCTCACATACTTTTCGGTCGTTTCTTGTGATCCCCCATCCTTCCTTCCTCGGCCTGATTACCTGGTCCTTGACTGTTATCCCCCTGATGTGGCTGTACAACAGCTTCGAGTCAGATCTGGCTTTTGCTGCCATGTCATTTTTGTATTGACGTTGGGCCTCCCTTCTTACCTATGCATTTTTGCTTTTGGCTCTACAACTGTTCTCATTTTCCTGGGTCCTTTGCCTTCTATACTTCTTCTATTCTCTAGCACACTTGGTTTTGGCCTCTCTACACATTTGAGTGAACCAAGGGCTCATCCTGGCCTTCTCGTTATTTCTGTTACCCTTAGGTACAAACCTCTACTCAGCTTCCTTCCATATTGTTGTGACATTACATCTCATTTACTGACTTCCCTGGCAGTGCTCTGTCCCACTGAACCTCGTGTAGGAAATTCTTCATGCCTCTGTAGTCCCCTCTCTTGTATGGCTTTGTTCATCCTGCCCTTCCTGCTTCCCTCTCCACTTGTAACTATATGTATTCAAAGCTCAGAATCATGTGGTCACTGGCTCCGAGGGGTCTTCCATAAGTGATGTCCATATATCTGCACTGCTCAAGGTGAATACAAAGTCCAGTCTTGTTGGTTCATACTCTCTCTCCAACATCTTAGCCCTCCAAGTTTCTGGGCCCCCATGTGGCTCCAAGTTCTCCCAGTCAATTTCTTTGTGATTAAAGTCACCCTCAATCAGCAGCGTGAGCCCTTCTGGCCACTACAGCCAGTGTGTCAACCAATGCTCTGTAACTCCCATACTTTTGCCTTGGCTTCCTGCTGTTCTGTTGTTGATTATGTGTCACTGCAATTACCACCTTGGGACCTCCAGACTGAAGTGTTCCTATTATGTAGTCTTTTGCTTCTCTGCCTTCTCTCTCCAGCTCATCAAAATCCCATTGGGTTTTCATGAGCAGTGCCACTCCTCCATCCCCTCTGTCTTTCCTCAGGATCCAATATCCCGTTGGAAAGATGGCATCTGTTATCATTCCTGTGAGCTTGGTTTCTGTGAGAGCTATGATGTCTGGTGATGCCTCTTTGATTCTTTTGTGCCACTCCTCTCACTTATACGTTATTCCATCAGCGATAGTGTACTATACCTTCAGTTTCCAGTCCAGCACTGTGTTCTGGGGGGCCTATGGGTGTAGGGGGCCTGGTAGTGCTCTCGGATTCTACAGTATATTGTGGGGTGGGGCTTTAAGTGTGGATTGTGGGTTATGTTGGGATAGTGTCTTTGGCTGTGGGGTTCTGATGGTGGTTGTGTGTGTGCTTGCACTTGTTTCTCTACCCAGCTCTGGTTGTCCTCTGCTGACTCTGTCCGTGTCTCTCTTCCTAGCCCATTCCATTTCTGTGTCTTATCCCTCAGTTGCTGTCGTTCTGTTCTTGTTCTGTCACGGTCTTGGAACACCCTCTTGTATGCTGATGATTCCTTCAGCCATGGTTTCTCTTGCAGGATCCTGTTCTGCACCATTTCTGTCTTCAAAATCTGTTTGACTGGCCAATTTCTCCCTTTCAGGTACCCTCCTATTCTCTGAAAATTTACTCAAGTCATATCCTCCTCACCTATTTCTTATGTTTTCAATCTCTAGTTTTTCTTTCTGCTTTCATTATTTATCCTCCCTTCAATCTCCTGAAGCCCATGAATAAACACTGACCTCTCCATCTCCTCCCCCACTGCCTTTCCCTCTTATATATAGCCATTGTCTCCCTTATTTTTTCCTGTAACTCTTGGTGCCATAGTCATGCCTCTGCATGGGACCTGTCACCTTCTCCACTTTCTCCCCCTTACTGCTATCCCTGTTCCTAACAGCTATCCCCCTACATTCCTTAGCCTTGCTTGGTAGACTGACAGGGCCTTAGCGTAAGTCTTGTCTCTTTCATTCCATTGGGCTCCTCGTTTAATAGAGGTGTACCTGCTTCAGATACCATGTCTCCTCTGGGCAATAGCCCTGTAACTCGCTTCAGCATATTTACCTCATATTCTAGGGCCTGTATCCTGGCTTCTGTGGCTTCAGCTTGTGACTCCTGTTTCTTCTTCTCTGCCTCCATCCTCTTCTCTATTTTTTGCAGAAAGCTCTGTGTGTGTGTGTGTGTGTGTGTGTGTGTGTGTGTGTGTGTGTGTGTGTGTGTGTGTGTGTGTGTGTGTTACACTTTTTTGGGCTGCATAACATAAGTCCTGGTTCCTAAAGGGTAGATGACCTGGCAAGTCTAGGGTCATTTAACATTGAAAAAGAAACCACTCTAGGGCCAGCTTGCACCTTCACATTAAATGTGGAACATTAATTAGTCAATATGATTATAAGGAAGGACACACTCACCTATACAAAAATATATTAATACTGAAGTAACATATACAACCTACAATCTACTCTACAGCAATCAATATCACCACACTCTAGTTCACCTTCACCCAGTACTCACATTAGCTCACTAGCACACTACTACTAGTAAAACAAAATATATATATTATAAACAGGGAGGCTCCATGACAACCCCTCCCCTCTCCCTACTGGTATGTCTACCAACAGGCAAAAACAACATACGGGTACTCTCAAAACTTAAACAGGCCTCTGCACACTAGGGCCTTACAGGTAAACATGAGAGCACTTGAACCAATAAAGTAACCTATGGAATAAACTTACAAAAAAAAAATCCCTACAAAACAAACCGTGAAGTATTAGGACATCTTGAGGCAGGTGCTGCGCTCCATAAACTGACACTCACGATCTCACTCTTCTGGCCACTGCCTGACCAGGAATAATACCGCTTCGGTTTCAGTACAAATCCTGGAACTATGGATCATTTTTTATACATTTTTTTACTGCAGCATACTGCATAATAGTGAGTGTGCGTGAGATAGAGAGAAAAGTTAAAAACTCAGACGTTGCAATTTTTTTTTTGGCATTTTACAAAAAAAAAAAAAAAAAAAGCGGCGGGGAAGACGTTGATATAAAATGAGGAACTAGGAGAAATGTCTATGTAAAATGATGAAAAATTGGAAGAGACGTTGTTGTTCTGTTTTTAATGGAAAATGAGGAATTGGAATCAGTAGAAACAAAGGAAAGGAAAGATACATCGACAGAGTAAAATGATCTGAAAGGAGAAGGTAATACAGGCAAGAATTTGGAGAGATGTCAGAAATAAATATTCGACTCCAAATGCAATTCTAGAATAAAGAGACAAGTCAAAAGAAAGAGAGGAGCTGGAAGAGACGCCAGACGAAATGGAGAAACGGTGAAAAAATATAAAGAGTAAAAAAGAATGACTTAGAGTAACACTTCATTTCACTAAATGGGAGAAGTGGAAGGACTGAGAGAAGTGGGAAGAATGAAAGAGGAGCAGAGAGAACTGACGAACTCTTTCGAAACAATAATCTTCCAAAATATTAAAAGAAAAAGAAATGAAAAGAAAATGAAAAGAATGAAAATGAATGAAAAGAAAAGAATCAAAAGAAATAAATGAAAAGAAACGAATTAAAAGAAAGCTAGAGAGACTACAGAACTCTTGAGAAAGTGGAGTAAGAGGAACGAACCAGCAGAGAGTAATGTAAAACAAAAGAAAAACAACAACGCTGATCTAAGAATACAGGTAAGAAAGAAGGCGACAAACTGGAATAAAATTAAGTGCGCAGGGGAAGCAAGTGAAGGTAACACTAGAAGCTGGGGTACAGTGAAGCTGGGGTACAGTAAAGCTGGGGTACAGTGAAGCTGAGGTACAGTGAACCTGGAATACAGTGAACCCGGGATACAGTGAACCCGGGATACAGTGAACCCGGGATACAGTGAACCCAGGATACAGTGAACCCGGGATACAGTGAACCCGGGATACAGGGAAGCTGAAATACAGTTATCTTCATATGCATGAGAAAATAGTTATGAAATATTGTCAGAAACAAAAGCAGAGAGTGACAGAAAGACAGTCGCTGCTGCAGTTCACCCACAGGTTGACAGAACGAAATAAAACAGAGCTTTCTGTGACGTGAATGTTACTCAAAATGCAGTGAACACTTGCATTAAATACGTTTCGCCCACACAGTGGGTTTTTGCTAAGCCCACAGTTGGGGCAAAACGCTGTAGTTAATAGAGGCATCCATACCACCCTTTACATCAAAAGGGGAAATATATGAGAATAAGAGGGGAGATGGGTAGAATGAGTGGTGTCATGCTAGTAAAGCATATACATGTACGTTCTGTACATTCCCCAGTTCTCTCCTCACAAAGATACCGGGCTTCAGACCCGGTTAAACACCGGGCTTCAGACCCGGTTAAACACCGGGCTTCAGACCCGGTTAAACACCGGGCTTCAGACCCGGTTAAACACCGGGCTTCAGACCCGGTTAAACACCGGGCTTCAGACCCGGTTAAACACCGGGCTTCAGACCCGGTTAAACACCGGGCTTCAGACCCGGTTAAACACCGGGCTTCAGACCCGGTTAAACACCGGGCTTCAGACCCGGTTAAACACCGGGCTTCAGACCCGGTTAAACACCGGGCTTCAGACCCGGTTAAACACCGGGCTTCAGACCCGGTTAAACACCGGGATTCAGACCCGGTTAAACACCGGGATTCAGACCCGGTTAAACACCGGGATTCAGACCCGGTTAAACACCGGGATTCAGACCCGGTTAAACACTGGGATTCAGACCCGGTTAAACACCGGGCTTCAGACCCGGTTAAACACCGGGCTTCAGACCCGGTTAAACACCGGGCTTCAGACCCGGTTAAACACCGGGCTTCAGACCCGGTTAAATACCGGGCTTCAGACCCGGTTAAACACCGGGCTTCAGACCCGGTTAAACACCGGGCTTCAGACCCGGTTAAACACCGGGCTTCAGACCCGGTTAAACACCGGGCTTCAGACCCGGTTAAACACCGGGCTTCAGACCCGGTTAAACACCGGGCTTCAGACCCGGTTAAACACCGGGCTTCAGACCCGGTTAAACACCGGGCTGCAGACCCGGTTAAAGACTGAGTTCCAGACCAGGCTTTCAGACCGGGTTTTCAGCTCTTGCTGTGAAGGTTCACGAACCCACGAAACCAGTCATTTTTCCCCCGTCGCTAATATAAGAAAACAGTGTCATGTATTTCACTCTTAATTGGTTAAAACTGCTGTGCAGTCAATATTGCGAAGAAATAATCGAGCAATTTATCAATAATTAAAAATATTTATCGAGTAATAATAAAATTATCGAGTAATAACCAAATAATTAATCTAAATTTTATATATATATAAATGATGGAAACATTACGAGACAAATAAGAAAATCTGGAGAAAATCTTCGCCCTATTCCTAATTAAAAACTGAAATTACCATTTCACTTACAGAATTCTGCTAGGTAGAGAGAGAGAGAGAGAGAGAGAGAGAGAGAGAGAGAGAGAGAGAGAGAGAGAGTAGTTTCATGTATTTTTTATTTTTCTACAAATATCATTTAGGTTGTTTCGTAACTTCCACACTTACTACTTCTTAACACTTGTGTTGTTGTAACTTCATTCGTTACTACGTCTTGACGTAAGTTCCGTACGTAGTGGTTTTTTTTTAAATCAGCTCTAATTATTTTGTAATTATAACTGACGAGTTAGAAAGACAGAATAAGTTATAGTTAGCCCCGGGTCCGTAGTCTCGTGTAACACTGATCGCAGTAGTGCATCACTTCTGTGTAACACTGACTGTACTAGTATGTTACCTTTGTGTAACACTGTAGTAGTGTATCACTTCTGTGTAACACTGACCATGACCGTATCACTTGCAGGAGGATGTGCTCCTGAGTAAGGTCGTACAGGGAAGGGAGGGAAGGACTTCTGACATGTAGGGACGTGCTGCTGGGTAAGGTCGTGAAGGGAAGGGATGGAAAGGACTTCTGACTTGCTTCCAAGACTCATATTTCTTGGGATTCCCTTTAAAATTCGTCTTATTTCATTTCTTCCTCAGATTTGATTTACGAGGTTGTCATGTCTCTCTGGCCAGGCTGGCTGCACTGCTCGCTTACTCCTGCTTTTGTTTCTACTGCTGCTGTTGTTGCTACTGCTGCTGCCGTTGATGCTACTGCTATTGTTGATGCTATTACTGTTGTCGTTCCTAATGCTTCTACTACTGTTGATGCTAATGATTCTATTGTGCTCCTGCAGCTGCTGCTGTCGCTGAGGACGCCGAATGCGCTGTTCCTGCTGCTACCACAGCTATCGCCGCCGCTGAGTGCTGGTCTAACAGTGCTGCTATTGCTGTTTTTTTGCTGTTGTTGCTACTGTTCTTGTTGCCGAAGCATGAACTACCCTGTTATTCCTAAGTGCCACTGACTGTGGCAATTAGAAACTGCTTAATTAAGGACTACCGCGTTTCACATAAATATTGTACACTCGAAATGTCCAAAAAAAAAAAAAATATGAAGAAACTTCACAATGAATATTGATGCAATGAAGTATCATGCACTAAACGTCAGAGTCATCACTGGTACATCATCCTACAAACGAGATAAAATTCCGTCATCACTGCTACAATATCACGCAAAGACGCCAAATAACACCACCAATGCTGCAATATCCCACAAACGATGTCAAACACCGCTATCACTGCTACAATATCACACAGATGACATCAAACAGCGTCTTCACTGCTACAATATCACAAATGATAGCAAACACCGTGGTCACTCCTACAATATCGCACACAAGAAAACATCGCAAAGACACAATACAGCACACAAAGTTTTACAATATTCGGTGAGCCTTCAAATGTTGTCAATATCCGGCACAAGACACCATGCACAGCTCGGGGAAAATAAAGGAAGGGAAGGATAACTCCGAGAAGTGAGGAAATATGAGAGGAGAGGAAGAGAAAGGCGAAGAAAAATGGAGGAATTACTCGAGGAACAACGAATGCATGAAAAGGAGAGGTAGAGAAGCCATGCACTCACCGAAGTACGTTTTGTTCGGCAAAATTGGATACAGTGTACTGTTACCCATCTCTATATGATAGTTACGAAGTGTGAACAAAAGATAGCTATGTTTCCTTGTCATATTCCAAATGGAATGAGAAAGCGAGACAGGAGATTGCAAGATAAGAAGGGCAGGAAGAGGAGAGTGAGAGGGGATAAAACTAGAGGGTCGAGGCAGGCTAATTGTACATCTACACCTTCGTAGGAAGTAAAACAAGGACCTTCCCCACCACTAACCTCGTCGAGTGTCTCACTCCAGCCATGCTGGAGACACAGAGACGTGTCTCACTCCAGCCATGCTGGAGACACAGAGACGTGTCTCACTCCAGCCGAGAACGACTTAGGTGAGAGGGGGGAATTCTCTAGCGTAGTGTTCTAATGTGAAGGAGAAGAGGGGGAAGGGAGGGGAGGGGAGGGGAAGGAGTTTCAAATGAGGGTAGGGGAGTGGAGTGTTCATCAGTTACTTAGGTGAACAGTAAGCGGGAGGGGAAATGAGTATTTGTCACTCAGGTGAGAGGGGAGGTGAGTAACGATTAAATGAATCAGAGAGGAAATCCAGGATGATTTTGGGCAAGAGATGACACGGAAGGAGGGAGGAACAGTAAGGAAGTGGGTACGGGATAGAGGATGATGGGAGGGGGGAGGGAGGATAGGCACACATTCCAACAATTCCTCAGCAATGGGACATTCCATAGGTGCCAATGGTATATGAGCTGCATTGGTAAGATGCATCTCATATACCACCGGAAGAAGGGGGAAGGGGAGGGAGGGGGAGGGGAGGGAAGGGGGAGGGGGGAGAGAGAGAGAGAGAGAGAGAGAGAGAGAGAGAGAGAGAGAGAGAGAGAGAGAGAGAGAGAGAGAGAGAGAGAGAGAGAGAGAGAGAGAGAGAGAGAGAGAGAGAGAGATGGAAGAGAGAGACTCAGCATTTATTTATTTGGCTAAGTTTATGCAAAAAACTAAGCAGTATCCCAGAAAAAAAGAAACAAGCAAAAGTATGAAGAAGTAAACTACCTGGAAAAAGAAATTAAAATATTTTGAGCATTCCTAGCTAATTCTTACTACTCTAAACACTGACTTCTGGAGCCTGGAGAGGGAATGGAAGCAGGGAAAGGTCAAGAAGATGGAAGAGAGAAAGAAAGATGGGAGGGGAGAAGGGAGGGGGGAAAAAAAGGGAAGGAGACCAGAGGTTTCTTTCATCGCGGTAAGTGAATTATGGAGATTATTATTAATTTTTCTAATTCTCAGGGCAAGAAGAAAAAAGAAGCTGCTCAAACGCTGGAAAGTCTGACTTTGGAATGAGTTACAGTATTTTCCTGCATATAAGACGCGCTTTTTTTTCCACAGAAATTCTTGGAAAATCAGCCTGCGTCTTATATGCTCAAGGATAGGCTTTGGGTTACGCTTTATCAGTTGTTTAATAACGTTATATCACAACTACTTGGAAGCATCGTCTTATATGGCGGAAAATACGGTACTTTTGAGCGAGAGAGAGAGAGAGAGAGAGAGAGAGAGAGAGAGAGAAAGAGAGAGATTCGCTTGACCATAAAGTCAAAAGAATTTATATTTTGCATAGTTCAGCGGTCCCTCTTCCACTGTGAGGTGAATGTGTAAATCTACCCTCGTGCCTGATTCTCCTCCAATTTTCACTCTTTCAGCTATAATGGAAAATAAGGTTACAACTGTTTTGAGACTGAGACGCGCCTCACTGAGGCTGGCGACGACACCTGCAATGTAACTCTTATATATCTGGGAGTTTTCATTTGATCTGTTTACAAAAACGGTGTAGAAAACATCAGTGTGTGTGTGTGTGTGTGTGTGTGTGTGTGTGTGTGTACACGTGCAGACACTGACAGTATAATTTTAACACCCTAGTATGGGTCCCAGAACGTAACTCCGCTGATTACGTTCATTCATTTGAATAGGGAATCCTCCAACTTGACTGCATTTCCATTATTATTATTATAAAGAAAACGAAACGTTAAACCCATAAGGGTAATGCAGTTCCAGTTATGCATTTTTTCATACTTTTTTACCCTCCCTCTCACTTTGATCAGTCTTTCAAGTTTTTTTACCAAGAATATGCAGTTCACTCATACCTCTCTCTCTCTCTCTCTCTCTCTCTCTCGTCTCATCTCCGAGTCTTTTACAGACTTCTATTAGGTTTACGAGGCAGGATTTTCCATCTCTCAAGTTATGTTGTTGCTTTAAGATGAACCTCGTTCTGAGTTCTACTAGTTTTTGTATATTATTTTACTTAATTTTGAAATATTGTCGCCTGTGTCTCCCTTCATGAATATGGGAATTACATTCGCTGTTTTAGAAAGTTTGCTAATTTTCTAATTCCAGTCAATTTATCAAAGACTGGTGAAAATGGTTTGTTCAGTAGAGTTTCTCCTTCCCTCAGGATCAACAAAGATGTCTTGTTTAGTGCCTGTCAGCCATTCCTCGGATTCTTCGAGTGATACTTCAAATTTGATAGCTCTATGTTCTTCTCTTTCCTGCACTGGTATTAAGTCTTGTTCACGTAATTCTTTGTCGTTTTACTTTTCTTCCCTCGTTTCTTATCTTAACTGTTCTTCGGATGTGGGTATGGTGCAGCTTTCCTCCTGATCCCAGTCTATTCCTTTCTTACCTATTGATTTCTTTGTGTCTTTTTCTGTGGCACTTTATTCTTTTGTTTTGGCACTGGACGCTTCTGAAAAGCCATGAATTTGGCTCTTGCTAGCAATTATCCGTTTGGCGTAACTATTTCTTTAGCTGGTCACTTTAGATAAAGCAACTTAAATCCAGATCCGTCTGCAAATTTTACAGCCCTTTCCATTGCATATATCATTGCAGCTTTAACGGGAATTACCAATAGGACCCCCAGTCTACTGAGGGAGCTGGACAGATACCTAAAGTCAGTACCCGATCAGACGGGCTGTGGATCGTACGTTGGACTACGTGAACCTAGCAGTAACAGCCTGGTTCATCAGGCCCTGTTCAACCGGGAGGCTTGGTCAAGGACTGGGCCGCAGCAGCGTTGACCCCCTGAACACACTCCAGGTATGTCGTATTCTTTTTCTGGATCATCTACCGTCAGGAAAGGTGAGGAGGAGGATGGGGGAGGGGGAGACAAGTGGGGAAAGTAGGTAGGTAGACTTCTGCTATTGCTAGTTTGGGGCTTCCCATTGTTGTGTTCCCCTACCACGAAATCTGAACATGTCTCAACGTCAGGGATTTTCTTCCCGTAACTCTCAGTTATATTCCTCTCTTACCAGAAGCTTTACTACCCGCCATACCTTTCTTATTGTTTATTTCTTTTTATGCTGTATCACACACGAAACACTGGAAGAGAACCTCTGGAGTCGAGCTACACACCACACCTGAACACAAATTCTCACTTAAACAACATATTAATATCTTTAAATCGGAAGAAAAACAACAGTGACAATTTTTTTTCAAGACCCAAAATCAGTATAATGATTACGGTATGTCACAGGTATTTTTTTTTTTAACTGAGATGAGCCGGATGATGACACTACCACCAGTGATCATACTACCACCAGTGATCATACTACCACCATTGATCACACTACCACCAGTGATCACACTACCACCAGTGATCATACTACCACCAGTGATCACACTACCACCAGTGATCATACTACCACCAGTGATCATACTACCACCAGTGATCACACAACCACCAGTGATCGTACTACCACCAGTGATCACACTACCACCAGTGATCATACTACCACCATTGTTCACAATACCACCAGTGATCACACTACCACCATTGATCACACTACCACCAGTGATCATACTACCACCAGTGATCACACTACCACCAGTGATCATACTACCACCATTGATCACAATACCACCAGTGATCACACTACCACCAGTGATCACACTACCACCAGTGATCACACTACCACCAGTGATCATACTACCACCAGTGATCACACTACCACCAGTGATCACACTACCACCATTGATCACAATACCACCAGTGATCACACTACCACCAGTGATCATACTACCACCATTGATCACAATACCACCAGTGATCACACTACCACCAGTGATCACAATACCACCAGTGATCACACTACCACCAGTGATCACACTACCACCAGTGATCATACTACCACCAGTGATCACACTACCACCAGTGATCATACTACCACCAGTGATCACACTACCACCAGTGATCATACTACCACCATTGATCACAATACCACCAGTGATCACACTACCACCAGTGATCACACTACCACCAGTGATCATACTACCACCATTGATCACAATACCACCAGTGATCACACTACCACCAGTGATCATACTACCACCATTGATCACAATACCACCAGTGATCACACTACCACCAGTGATCATACTACCACCATTGATCACAATACCACCAGTGATCACACTACCACCATTGATCACAATACCATCATTGATCACAATACCACCATTGATCACAATACCACCAGTGATCACACTACCACCAGTGATCATACTACCACCATTGATCACAATACCATCATTGATCACAATACCACCATTGATCACAATACCATCATTGATCACAATACCACCATTGATCACAATACCACCAGTGATCACACTACCACAAGTGATCATACTACCACCATTGATCACAATACCACCAGTGATCACACTACCACCAGTGATCACACTACCACCATTGATCACAATACCACCATTGATCACAATACCACCAGTGATCACAATACCACCAGTGATCACAATACCACCAGTGATCACACTACCACCAGTGATCACACTACCACCAGTGATCACAATACCACCAGTGATCACACTACCACCAGTGATCACACTACCACCAGTGATCACACTACCACCAGTGATCATACTACCACCAGTGATCACAATACCACCAGTGATCACAATACCACCAGTGATCACACTACCACCAGTGATAAGAGTACCACCAGTGATCAGAGTACAACCAGTGATCACACTACCACCAGTGATCACACTGCCACCAGTGATAAGAGTACCACCAGTGATCAGAGTACAACCAGTGATCACACTACCACCAGTGATCATACTACCACCAGTGATCACACTACCACCAGTGATCATACTACCACCAGTGATCACACTACCACCAGTGATCATACTACCACCATTGATCACAATACCACCAGTGATCACACTACCACCAGTGATCACACTACCACCAGTGATCATACTACCACCATTGATCACAATACCACCAGTGATCACACTACCACCAGTGATCATACTACCACCATTGATCACAATACCACCAGTGATCACACTACCACCAATGATCACAATACCATCATTGATCACAATACCACCAGTGATCACACTACCACCAGTGATCACACTACCACCAGTGATCACACTACCACCAGTGATCATACTACCACCAGTGATCACAATACCACCAGTGATCACAATACCACCAGTGATCACACTACCACCAGTGATCACACTGCCACCAGTGATAAGAGTACCACCAGTGATCAGAGTACAACCAGTGATCACACTACCACCAGTGATAAGAGTACCACCAGTGATCAGAGTACAACCAGTGATCACACTACCACCAGTGATCACACTACCACCAGTGATCACACTACCACCAGTGATAAGAGTACCACCAGTGATCAGAGTACAACCAGTGATCACACTACCACCAGTGATCACACTACCACCAGTGATCAGAGTACCACCAGTGATCACACTACCATCAGTGATCAGAGTACCACCAGTGATCAGATTACCACCAGTGATCACACTACCACCAGTGATCAGATTACCACCAGTGATCACACTACCACCAGTGATCAGATTACCACCAGTAATCAGAGTACCACCAGTGATCACACTACCACCAGTGATCAGAGTACCACCAGTGATCACACTTCCACCAGTGATCACACTACCACCAGTGATCAGAGTACCACCAGTGATCACACTTCCACCAGTGATCACACTACCACCAGTGATCAGAGTACCACCAGTGATCACACTACCACCAGTGATCAGAGTACCACCAGTGATCAGAGTACCACCAGTGATCAGAGTACCACCAGTGATCTCACTACCACCAGTGATCACACTACCACCAGTGATCAGAGTACCACCAGTGATCACACTACCACCAGTGATCAGAGTACCACCAGTGATCGCACTACCACCAGTGATCAGAGTACCACCAGTGATCGCACTACCACCAGTGATCAGAGTACCACCAGTGATCAGAGTACCACCAGTGATCACACTACCACCAGTGATCACAGTACCACCAGTGATCACACTACCACCAGTGATCAGAGTACCACCAGTGATCACACTATCACCAGTGATCAGAGTACCACCAGTGATCGTGATCGCACTACCACCAGTGATCACACTACCACCAGTGATCACACTACCACCAGTGATCACACTACCACCAGTGCTCACACTACCACCAGTGATCGCACTACCACCAGTGATCAGAGTACCACCAGTGATCAGAGTACCACCAGTGATCACACTTCCACCAGTGATCAGAGTACCACCAGTGATCAGAGTACCACCAGTGATCGCGCTACCACCAGTGATCAGAGTACCACCAGTGATCACACTACCACCAGTGATCAGAGTACCACCTGTGATCAGAGTACCACCAGTGATCGCACTACCACCAGTGATCAGAGCACCACCAGTGATCACACTACCACCAGTACTCTGATCACCAGTGATCAGAGTACCACCAGTGATCGCACTACCACCAGTGATCAGAGCACCACCAGTGATCAGAGTACCACCTGTGATCGTGATCGCACTACCACCAGTGATCAGAGTACCACCAGTGATCGCACTACCACCAGTGATCAGAGTACCACCAGTGATCAGAGTACCACCAGTGATCGCACTACCACCAGTGATCGCACTACCACCAGTGATCGCACTACCACCAGTGATCGCACTACCACCAGTGATCGCACTACCACCAGTGATCAGAGTACCACCAGTGATCACGCTACCACCAGTGATCACACTACCACCAGTGATCACACTACCACCAGTGATCAGAGCACCACCAGTGATCAGAGTACCACCAGTGATCACACTACCACCAGTACTCTGATCACCAGTGATCAGAGTATCACCAGTGATCAGAGTACCACCAGTGATCACACTACCACCAGTGATCAGAGTACCACCTGTGATCGTGATCGCACCACCAGTGATCAGAGTACCACCAGTGATCGCACTACCACCAGTGATCAGAGCACCACCAGTGATCACACTACCACCAGTGATCACACTACCACCAGTACTCTGATCACCAATGATCAGAGTACCACCAGTGATCAGAGTATCACCAGTGATCACACTACCACCAGTTATCAGAGTACCACCAGTGATCAGAGTACCACCAGTGATCAGAGTACCACCAGTGATCACACTACCACCAGTGATCGCACTACCACCAGTGATCAGAGTACCACCAGTGATCGCACTACCACCAGTGATCAGAGTACCACCAGTGATCACACTACCACCAGTGATCAGAGTACCACCAGTGATCAGAGTACCACCAGTGATCGCACTACCACCAGTGATCAGAGTACCACCAGTGATCACACTACCACCAGTGATCAGAGTACCACCAGTGATCAGAGTACCACCAGTGATCACACTACCACCAGTGATCGCACTACCACCAGTGATCAGAGTACCACCAGTGATCACACTACCACCAGTGATCAGAGTACCACCAGTGATCGCACTACCACCAGTGATCAGAGTACCATCAGTGATCAGAGTACCACCAGTGATCGCACTACCACCAGTGATGGCACTACCACCAGTCACTTAACACCAGTAACTTGACTGCCAACCTTTTCTCGTGGACTTCACCACTAATTTGGGCACGAATTATAACTACCATGATAACTGAATTGGCGCATACACGAAGTTAGCAACACAACTAGGCTTGACCCAACAATTCATTTCCTTAATAGTTCTCAGTTCTCGAAATTAATACCGTGGCCTCCATTGGCCACTTGGCATAACACAGCACTGCCCAGTCTGGCACCCTTCAGGATTTCACACACACGTTAACCTTCATCAACACGTAAACGTTCATACACTCAACGTTCGTACACTCGTTCATTCCTGTCTGTTTCTCCTATATACACTTGTTTACAAATAACACAAGGGAGAAAATTCAGACACCTGAGCAAATACTAGGACATAATACAAAAACGTTTCCCTCCCAGTGCCGAACCGTTTTCTAATACGCATAACCTTCGCTGTCGTGTTCAAACTTGTTGGTGCCACTTAGCAAAGTTCATACCGGAAAATGAGCACTTCCTTCTGTATCAAAATTGCAAAGTGAAAAATGACAGTATTATACTCATGGGGACTAAACCCGTAAGGTCATCGCCAGACGAATGGGAGGAATCAGGGTTGACCTAAAGGGAAGGCAGCTCACATTTCTAGGATCAAAATTCCTTCACTAGCATGAAGGCAATTCCCCCATCCCTTGAAGGGGTGAAAAGGAAATGAGCTAAAGGGTGAAAGAATTGTGAGGGGACGAGCCCAGCATCATGCCTAGCATCATGTGTCAGCAGCATCCTAGGTATGCAAAGCATTATGCTGGCCTGATCGATTAAGCTATTGGTGCCCACCTGCAGTCCGACATATGCACCACAGCTTTGCTGATTAGGAACCGATTTGAAGAATCTGTCGAGTTTCCTTTTGAAGAGAGCTAGGAGATTATGCATGAAGAGAGAGTGCTAAAGAGTCTTGGTCCCTTTACACTTGCCAAGTTTTCTTTCAGGGAACTGTGTAGTAATTCCAGTACGCAGGTCTGGAACCAATCCCTCCAGCATCTTCCAAACGCACATTACGATGGATCTTTCTCGCCTACGTTCTAAGGACTACAATTTTAGGGACAACAAGCTCTCCCGGTCATTTAGTACTTGAGTGAGTTTATAAGAAGTGTGAAGGTTCTCTGTTTATTCTCCCTATATGACTCCCATGGAAATATCAAGGACCCCACTGGAAATGTCACTGACTTTTTTGGGGTTATCCTAGGTAATCTACACATATGCTGCTATGTTTGATAATTTATGGAACTTTAATTATGTATATCTGTACTCAATAAACTTACTTATTTACTGACCCTTGTGGGTTTAGCGATTAGTTTTGTTTGTAATTTGTTATTCTCTAGCTCAGCAATTTAGTCTGGCTGGAAGGTGGTTGTTAGGACACAACAGTGTTCTAACTTGAGGGAAGGCAGGTCAAGGGAGGTGTGTCATCATTGTTGTGGATGTTACCTATTTTCTTATTCTCTTACCCCTCTTCTCTCTCCCTCTCACCTCGTTGCCACCATCGTCCTCACCCTTCCTCCTCCAATGCTAACCCCCTCCCCTCTACCCCTCACTTACAACCCATCCCCCACCTCTCCTCAAACCCTTCACTATTCTTACCCCCCTTCCTTCTACCACTCGCTAACAACCTCCCTCGAACCCCTCCTCTCCACCCTAGTCTCTCCCTAACCACTCCCTCTCCTTCCCTCTCAACCTTAACCCCTCCCCCCTCACTTGTTTACGAGAGCGTGGCAACTAGAAGCCTCAGGGCGGTCGTCAAGAGTAATGATTTGTTAAAATAGTGTTAAGCAGTAACACTGGGAAGTGGGGGGGGGGACTAAACTGCTGGTTGGGGAGGTGGAGGGGAAGAGCAGGTGCAGGGAGGTGGAGAAGAGGAAAGAGGAGATGAAGGGGAAGAGGGGTGGTAAAGGGGAAGAGGAATATATAAGGCTGGAAGGTTCATTAATAATGTATCACACATAAATAAGACAGAGAATGAAAGAAGAAAATGAAAGAAGAGATTTTTGTAATAAACGACAGAGGTGAGTAAATTATGGAAAGTGAGAATGGAAGAATTAAGGTGAGAGAGATATGGAGTAATATGATCAGGCAGGAAGAGGGAGAATAATGATGAGGAGGATAAGAATTGATGACTGAGAGAACGATGGAACAGGGAAAATCACGAGGAAGGAAGAAGTGGGCGAGTGTTTTTTTTTTAACAAAATTGGAATGGAAAGAAGTGTGATGAGAAAGATGGGAGGGATGATTAACATGGGGCGAGGAAGATGGAAGGGGGGAGTAACATGGGGAGAGGAAGATGGGAGGGAGGGTTAACATGGGGTGAGGAAGATGGGAGGGAGGGTTAACATGGGGAGAGGAAGATGCGAGGGAGGGTTAACATGGGGAGAGGAAGATGCGAGGGAGGGTTAACATGGGGTGAGGAAGATGGGAGGGAGGAGTAACATGGGGAGAAGATGGGAGGGAGGAGTAACAAGGGGAGAGGAAGATGGGAGGGAGGAGTACCATGAGGAGAGGAAGATGGGAGGGAGGAGTAACATGAGGAGAATGGAAGATCGAAAGAAACATCGGAAGGAAGAGGAAGTGATATAATAGAGAATAATATACAAAATAGACGCCCAGAGAGATAAAAGATAGAATGAAGTGGAGGAAGCTAAAGAGGATGGAGAGGGGTATTTGGAGGACGAAGAGGAGGAGGAGGAATTGATGTGTTTTACAGAGTGAACAAAGGGAAAATTATGATAGTACGAAAGAGGCAAGAGGAAGAGAAGGATACGAGGGAGGGCCACTAAAGTGGAGGGATGGGGAAGAAGCAGCAATCCCTCCGCTGGGAAATTATAGCAGAGCTTATGAAGAAGTGGGGGTAGTGAGTTAGTGTGTGTGGTGTGTACGACTTTACTGCCAAGGTAACCTGCCAAGCAAGGTGTTCCCCTGGGAGGGGGGGGGGCTATGAGGAAGAGGGGAGCGAAGGATGGGGAGCGGGGGGGAGATGAGATTTTTTTTATGAAACTAATTTGGATACATCAGCAGTGTGCTGCTACCCAATTCTGTATGACAGTTACACAGTTGGAAGAAAACCTGTATTTTACTGTCATATTACGTCGCAGAGCGGAGGGGCTCGTATAAGGTGCTGAAATCTGTCAGCTTGAGCTGGGAGACTTCAGCAGGACATTTAGGATATTGTCAAAGTATTCCAGCAAGGGTTCAACAACTAAGGCAGCTTAAAACGTTACATTCCAGCAGAGCTGGAGTTACTATTACTTGAGAATCGCCATCTCTCAGAACAGAGCCATCCCATACACAGGAGAAATTGAATTTTGGAAGGTGTTTCCTTCATCCCAGAGGACAAGACAAATACGGAGGGGGCAAAGAAATGAGAGGGGGGGGGAAGGAAGAGGAGGCAAGAGGAATCTGAGAGTGACGTAGAAAGGAATGGAGTGGGGGAAAGAGGAATGGAGGTGTGGGGGAGAGAGGTGTGGGGGAGAGAGGTGTGGGGGAGAGATATGTGGGGGAGAGAGGAGTGAGGGAAAGAGGAGTGGGGGGAGAGGTGGGGGAGAGATGGGGGGGAGAGAGGACTGGAAAAGGGTGATGGTTGCACGAAGATCAATGTCCACATGAAGTTAATTCATCACAATTATGCGGGAGAAGCATCATGGAGTCTCCTGGATGATACAGTAAAAAGTACTAACAACTCTCACAACACAACAACAATGTAACAACAACGTAAACAATTAACACAAGCAACACAAGCCACACTAACAATAGTATAACCTCAAGAACAGTAACACCGACAATACAATCAACCACAACACTAACACCAGCAGAAACACAATAGCAACATACGCGAGGCAAAGCACCACAAACATCACCCTCTCAACACTGTCAGTGTCAGCGGTGTGACGACTTAGTTCCACCATTTTCACATCTGTCCTTACGAAACGTCGGCTTTATTACAATGTTTGGCTAAGTGGTGTTACCGAGTGTGGGTGCTTCAATAAGTTATAAAGGAAAACCTCGGAGGAAGAAATGAACACTACCAGAGTGTGAGTGCCGGCTCTGGAATAAAACCGTATGCAAACACGATATTTAAGGGCTCGCTCAACGAAAACGCGAATTTTCAACAAATGTCGGTTTTATGAGTTATATTTCAAATGCTTTACACTCGATATGGAATAAAAAAAATATTTCATTGAATGATTTAATTAAAACAGCTGGATTTTGCCTACCTCCTATGAGTTATCAAACAGTACAGCGGAGGGGTAAAAGTGGAATTTTGCATAATGATGGCTAGGCAGTCCAGAAAAAATGCGAAGTTTTGTACTATATATACATAAAGAGGGGACAGGTAAGCCAGCGGAAGGTCTCGGTCAGATGACCATAACTTTAGCCGCGGGCCATCATTTGACTAAGATCAGCGTCAGGAAACACTACTCCTGTTTCCTGACAGATCTTACCTAACCTTAAAAGGTGTGAAGAGGAGAGAGGCATCTACAAATCACTGCACAGAAACCAGTGTTTTTAAATTTTAATAATTTCTATAACAAAAATTGAGAATTGGCGCCTATAATGCCCCAGATCAATCCAAATTTTTTGATAATATACATCAGTGTTTAGGGTTTGAAGATGATAAGATGGATCATTCTCCACTTACTGCATGGAAACCAAAAACGATGCGACCCTCTCTGATCAAAGTGCACCACTGCTGAAAGTTTGAAGCCACTCAGAAGAAACATTCTCGAGGTATTCATGGGAAATAATGAATATGTTAGTATAGTGATAATTATGTTAGTAAAGTGAGAGATATGCAGCTACAAAGCCAAAACATAAAGGTTTCCATCCTATGCAAAACGTGCACCACCTTTAAATGATGAAGACATTCAGAACCAGCATATTAAGGTTATACCATTTTTATGTTCATATTAAGGTTATTTCGCAGGAAAAAAATAAGTGCGCTATTTAAAACAAGTGACAAACTATCACCAACACTCCAATAACAATGAAAATCTTCCAAGTATGATATGCAAGTGCTGAAAGTTTGAAAATGATCAGAAGAGGCATTCTCGAGTTATCACGTGGAAGCCAAAACAGTGAATAGCCTGCGTATGTGTGATAAAGAATTTAGAAAACTGACAAGTTGAAGAATGAGACACACATGCAATAAAGATTCCCATATGTTGCATAAGCGTCTCATTCCTCAGTGAATGATCTATATAAAATTGACCAAAGATTAGCTGCACATGCCAGTAACTGTATCAACTTTTCTCCAGTTAGAGGACACAGTGCTGAAAATCTAAAGTCGATCTGATAAAACGTTCTCAAACACAACAGAAACCCTGAAGGAAGGGAAAAAAATCAGGTAACTACTACAAAAAATTCCTTTGAGGATACCTAAAAAAAAAAAGAATAAGCACAAGATTTCACTAACATGGCAAGCGAAATGAAGTAGAAAAGGATACCGTAGATGATAGAACCGTTCATCGGATTAAAAGCAAATACTACGGAGAGGTAAATACACACGCCCCAACTCTCCTTCCTTTCCTCCCTACACCTCTCTCTCTCTCTCTCTCTCCCCCTCTCCCTCATACACACATACTCGACTCCTGCAACCACATATAGGTGGGTACACAAACACACATACAAGTCCCCACACACATGACCATTGCACACACACATATACAACCTCCACACACACATGACCAGCACACAAACACAGATGTTGACAGCCTCCGATGACGCACTTCCCTGACTGGCTCCAAGCTAGATCATCATCTGCTGTTGACAAATCATTACAGCCAATAGCACCCACAACCATTACGCCAAGTGTTACAACCGCCCTCAACTGAAGGCGGGCAAGGCAAGGCAAGGCAAGGCAAGGCAAGGCAAGGCAAGGCAAGGCAAGGCAGGGCAGGGCAGGGCAGGGCAGGGTGCAAACAAATAAACAAGCTGAAAAATAAGAGCACAAGAGGAGGGAAGGTAGTTATAATGATAGGCAGATACGAAAGCAAACAGGAAGGCAGATAGGCAAACAGGCACTGAGGCAGGTAGGCAGAGAGGCTGGAGTATAGGCAAAAGGGCAGGCAGTCAAGCATATATACGGGCAAGCAAGCAAGCAGATGGGTAGGCAGCCCAGCATGTGGGCAAGCAAGCAGACGGACAGGTAGGCAGCTAAGCATGAGGACAAGCAAGATGCAAACACACACACGCAAACTCTTATTATGTACAAAACTGTCGGGAGGAGAGAAATTTTTCCAGTAACCATTGGCATCTAACATGTTTCATAACGATATATGACCATCAGCCTCGGGTAAATTCTTGGGTCATTTCTCACGTGCGAGATATAGTGTGTATGTGTTTTTAAGAGAGCCAATGAGTTTACTGCCGGGATATACAGAATGGCTGAATGTCAGTGGGGTGTAAGAGAGATGAAAGTGAATGAACTGAAGAAAGGAACAGAGAGTGCGAAGTATTTGCAGTTATTGTAAGAAAGATGGGCAGTAGAGACTATAGATTCAAGAAGGTATTGCTGGAATGCGTAGCATAAGCTTGGTTATAAAAGAGTGCGTATGGGCTGGAAAAGAAATAATTACTGGAATGATGAGGGAAAGAGTTGACATACGAGAGATTTTTTAGTGTGTGTGTGTGTGTGTGTGTGTGTGTGTGTGTGTGTGTGTGTGTGTGTGTGTGTGTGTGTGTGTGTGTGTGTGTGTGTGTGTGTGTGTGTGTGTGTGTGAGAGGGGGGAAGAGAGGAGGGGGAGGTTAAAGAAGTGGTGAGGGAGTGCAAAATGAAAACAAACGAGGTAATGGGTAAGTCTTGGTCAGCAAATTTTACTGTGAATACGGATCAGTTTTAAGAGGGACTTGGAAGTTGAGAAAGCCTGAGCTGCTAAAGGACTTCACAGTTAAGAACAAAAGAGGGAAGATAGATAGATAGGAAGGTGAAGGTACTTGAAAGGCGAAGAGAATATTTTGATGAAAGGGGGGATTTACTGCATTGAAAAGGGGGGATAAAGACTTTACAGAAGCAAGGAGGAGCAAAGATGAGTGAGGTGGAAATGGAAACAAACCAGCTGGATCAGACGGGACTAAGACCGAGATGCTAAAAGCAGGTGAGAATATAGTTTTGAAGTGTTTGGTGCATGTGTACAATATATACGTGAAAGAAGGTAAGGTCCCAAGTCTGTAGAGAATGCGGTACCAGCTACGTCTGGTAGAATTATTATTGAAAGAGTTAGGGATAAGGAAGACAGTAAGACTGTGAAGAAGGATGACGGAGATTGATAAGCGACTTGTAGACCAAGTGTTTACATATAATTATATAGGTGAACACTTAGACAAGAGGAAGGAACTCTTTATTGCATTTATAAATTTAGAGAAAATGATTGGGAAGACAACAGATGTTGCAAATGTGTGGAATAAATAGGTTACTTAATTCAGTAAAAAAAAATATATAGAAAATGAGATTTAGATTATGGTATGCAGGAAAGAACGAACTAATTTCCAGTAAACGGAAAGGTCTTAGAAATGGATGTGTGATATCAAAAGAGTTATTCAATATATTTATAGATGGGTTGTGAAAGAAGTGAACGCTTGGGTGTTGGGAAGAGGTGTGGGATTGAAAGATAGTCAAATATAAAGTGGAAATTGTTACAGTTACTCTCTGTCGACGACACAGTTGTTTCGGGAGATTCTTAAGAGAAGTTGCAAAGGTTGGTAGAGGAATTTGGAAGGGAGTGAAAAAAGTCTTGATAATGATAAACCGGATACCAAACCGGATGGGGTATGAAGTTCATGTATTTAGATATTTGGTAGTTGACATGACGGTGGATGAATCTATAAAAGATGAAGTTCACCACAGAATAGACGGAATTTTTTTTTTTGAGGTGTCTGTGGAAAGCAGCTTGAGTACTGAAGCAGAAACAGCTATTTACTCGAGGATAGTGGTACTGACACTTTCATATGGGTGTGAGACATGGTGTTTAAACATTGCAGCGAAAAAGCTGCTGGAGGCAGTAGGTATATCATGTCTGAGAACACTGTATGGTACCTTTAATGAGTGTGATGGGACTATTGTTCAGAGAATTAGGAGTGCAGAAATTAGAAGATAATGTGGGGTTACAGAGGATATAATTCACAGGGAGAGGAAGGGACTGTCAAAGTAGTTTAATCGTTGACAAAGGATGGAGCAGAATACGATTAAAAAGAGAGCGGATAAGTACAGGATTCAGGGAAGGTATCGTCCCAGGAAGGGGTGAAGTAGGCTTTAAGTATCAGAGGCCTGAACATCCAGCATATGTGCGTGTGTGTGTGTGTGTGTGTGTTAACGTATATGTACCTACACATCACTAGGTTGTTGCGCCTCCAGTGTGGATGGGTCAAAAACTCCTGAATTTTCTGAACTAGAGGATGAACTGTGCGTTTTGTGCTCGTGGACGGCAGAGTAGACGGTGGAAGAGATTCCCACTAAAACCAGAGGTCAGGATAACAGCAACGAAACTAGGATTCTGCAGTATTAACAAAAGGACTATTAGTGGAAAGACACAATATGACGACCAGCGAATATTACTGCAAATCGCATACCCAGGGACCTAAGAGCACTGCTGGAAGTCACAGAGGAACATAAACAAAAAAATCAGCAATCTCAAGACGACACTGGTAGAAAAATCTGAATGAGGATGTGGCTGAGAAACTCCTTACTCAAGTATCAAAATTTTATACGACAGCGTCCTAGAGACCATCAACTAGCAGAGCCAGTCGTAAATAATCCAGAAAGAAGACGAGACTAAACCACAGCAAAAACAAACCAGTCACTACACAAACCCACATCACCGGACTATCTGCTATTGTGTACAGAGCAGCAAGGAGAATACAATTTTGTTCACCAACCATTGGCGTCTAACATGTTTCATAACGATATATGACCTTCAGCCTCGGGTAAATTCTTGGGTCATTTCTCACGTGCCAGCTATTGTGTGTATGTGTTTTTAAGAGAACTGCTGAGTTTACTGCCGGGATACACAGAGTGAATGTCGTTACAATGGGATACAGAAAGTGACAGGGAGTTACAGTGAGGTACAAAGAATGACTGTGGTTACACTGAGGTACAAAGAATGACCATTGTTACACTGAGGTACAAAGAATGACTGGGGTGTACAATGGGATATAGAGACTGTGGTTATACTGAGATATACAATGGTTAACTACACTGGGATGTCCAGTTGTTGTGATTACACTTGGATACAGAGGAACTGTGATTCCTCTCACTTTGCATATAAGTAACAAACAATAAAAAAAAGTTAGCTTACATATATATACAACAGCCTATATATATGTATGATGAAGCCACACAGTCGCTTCATCAGTCCATACAAAGGAGAATAGTGAAGAACAGGAGGAGTTTGAGGTAATCAGTCCCTCAGCCTTGAGTCAATGTACTCAGTCCATCAGTCTTGAAAAGAATACAGCATATGTGCGAAGAAGTGGTTTATATACTGTAGACAGGTGAGGTGCAGCAGTCGTAGGTGGTATCACACTTGACAAATCCAAATGTGCAAGTAGGTCATGCCTAAAGGTTAGGCAAGTGAAAAATTCTTAATACAGGGAATTCTTCATCCTGTCGGTAATGAATACCATTTATGTACAACTTGTCAGACACTGCAACATCGTGGAATCTTAGTTCAGAGGACATCTACATAACCTTCTTCACGGCTATTGCAACTATTACCACCACTAACCAATCCCTTGGGTATGATATACTTCCACTGAGGAATCCTGCCTACCAGTGACTATGCCCTCGTCTGCTACCCGTCCAGTATATAAGCGCCAGCTTCTTGTCTGTGCACCAGAATCTTCACGACTTCGGTGCTCTTCACACCAACTCCAAGGCTGAGGGATTGATTACCTCATCTTTTGTATATAGTTCTACTGTCTTCCATCCATGTCCTTGAATTTGTACTGATAAAGCCACTGGATGGCAAAACGTCTACAGTAAAGATACCCAGATGCTGCACATGTCTTAATTTTCATCTTGTCGGTATTGTATACCATTCATGTACAGGGAATTTTTCACTTGCCTAACCTTTATGCATGAACTACTTACACATTTAGATTTGACATGTGTGATACCACCTACGACTGCTGCACCTCACCTGTCTACAGTATATAAGCCACTTCTTCGCACATATGCTGTATTCTTTTCAAGATGGAATGATTATATCGACTCAAGGCTGAGGGACTGATTACCTCAAACTACTCCTGTTCTTCACCATTCTCCTTCCTATGGACTGATGAAGTCACTGTGTGGCGAAACGTTTCCTCAATAAAGATACCCAACTGTTGCACACGTGTCTTAATCTTCAATAAAAACACGTTTGATGATGGATTGCATACAAGGTCATGCACTGTCTATTAAGAAGGAAGGAACACTGCTAAAGGCCTACTTATTTTTCCAAGCCCAAGTTTTCAAAGTATAACACCTGTCAAGATACTGATACGGCAAGTTGCTTCGTACGTGTTTTTCTACATAGGTTGGTTAATGAGGTTTAAAGCCTATCGACTGCACAAGGGTCAATAAGACTAACTGTCACATGTTCACCAAAGGCCAAGAATACTTTTCATTCTTAAACTAGGGATTCAAGTTAACTCGGTATGTATACACTGAGATATACAGTACAGACAGGTATACGTATACAGACGCGTACACTCAAGTTGTATATGTTTACAAAATTAACTATACTTACACATCATACATAAAATCACTGAAGTATACTTACACACCACCTATACATACGCTGGTGAATGCGTACATGAAGAATCACACACACATGCAACATCTGGGAATCTTTATTTGCATATATTTCGCCATCCAGTTGCTCTATCAATACAAATTCAAGGACATGTAGATGAATGGTTCAGAGAACCGACACGTTGATAAATTAGACACATGTGCAACTCTTGGGTATCTTTATTGAGGATACTCAAGAGTTGCACATGTGTCTTAATTTATCAATTCAAGGACATCATGGGTAGATTGTAGAACTATACACAAAAGACAAGGTAATCAGTCTCTCAGTCTTGGTGCTGGTGAAGAGCACCGTAGTCTTAAAGAACCTGAAGCACAGGCATGAAGACTGGCATTTATATGCGGGTGTCAAATGAGGGACGTTGGAGATAAAAGGTATAAAATAACGACACAATCTGTTTGTGATTTGATAAAGTCCGTTGTGTGGGCGAAACATAGTCAATAAAGGATCGCATTATAACGCATTTGTGTTTATTTTTCCAGATGAGGGAGGTGCAGCAGACGAAGGAACTGTCACTAGTAGGCGGGATTTCCCAGTGGAATTAAGTCATACCCAAGGGACGGATCAGTAATAGGCAAGAAGGTTGTGATGTCCATGATGATGCTGTGTCTGGCAAGTTGTATATACGATCTATACATGCACTGGTACACAAATAAACACACTGAGGTATACATACAAACCAGTACATATACTTTTGTATACGTACACACTATCCATACACATATCGAGGTATACATACACTCTTGAATACGTGAACACCATCCATAAACACTGTCGTATAAAAAAACATACACCGTGTATGAATCCACAATCTCCATCCAAGCGATGACAGCAACAACCACAAAGCATTAATTCATTCCCCCAGTTGCACCAACGTTCCAGACAAGGAACAAACGCAGCAATAAAACTGACTAAAGTCAACAAGGCCAAGCCTATGACGAGGGAAAAACGGATGCATCACGTTTCCACATTTCGGTGGAAGACCATTTTAGATTCTGTGGAACGAGAAACAGGATTACAAGTGTAGACATATTCCCACAAGTTACCAGCTACAGTACAAGTCACCAGTTACGGTACAAGTCACCAGCTACGGTACAAGTCACCAGCTACGGTACAAGTCACCAGCTACGGTACAAGTCATCAACTACGGTACAAGTCACCAGCTACGGTACAAATAACCAACTACAGTACAAGTTACCAGTTATAGTACAAATCATCAGCTACGGTACAAGTCACCAGCTACAGTACAAGTCACCAGCTATGGTACAAGCCACCAGCTACAGTACAAGTCACCAGCTATGGTACAAGACACCAGCTACAGCACAAGTCACCAGCTATGGTACAAGTCACCAGCTACAGTACAAGTCACCAGCTATGGTACAAGACACCAGCTACAGCACAAGTCACCAGCTATGGTACAAGCCACCAGCTATGGTACAAGTCACCAGCTATGGTACAAGTCACCAGCTACAGTACGAGTCACCAGCTATGGTACAAGCCACCAGCTATGGTACAAGTCACCAGCTACAGTACGAGTCACCAGCTATGGTACAAGCCACCAGCTATGGTACAAGTCACCAGCTATGGTACAAGTCACCAGCTACAGTACAAGTCACCAGCTATGGTACAAGTCACCAGCTATGGTACAAGTCACCAGCTATGGTACAAGTCACCAGCTACAGTACAAGTCACCAGCTATGGTACAAGTCACCAGCTATGGTACAAGTCACCAGCTACAGTACAAGTCACCAGCTATGGTACAAGTCACCAGCTACAGTACAAGTCACCAGCTATGGTACAAGTCACCAGGTATGGTACAAGTCACCAGCTACAGTACAAGTCACCAGCTATGGTACAAGCCACCAGCTATGGTACAAGTCACCAGCTACAGTACGAGTCACCAGCTATGGTACAAGCCACCAGCTATGGTACAAGTCACCAGCTACAGTACAAGTCACCAGCTATGGTACAAGTCACCAGGTACAGTACAAGTCACCATGTACGGTACAAGGCATTAGCTACAGTACAAGTAACCATTTTGTCGGGATTTGACTTTAGTACAAGTCATTAGGACCTGTGGTCTTTACCTTGCTACAAGTCACCATGACCTGTGGTCTTTACCTTGCTCCAAGTCACCAGGACCTGTGGTCTTTACCTTGCTACAAGTCACCAGGACCTGTGGTCTTTACCTTGCTACAAGTCACCAGGACCTGTGGTCTTTACCTTGCTACAAGTCACCAGGACCTGTGGTCTTTACCTTGCTACAAGTCACCAGGACCTGTGGTCTTTACCTTGCTACAAGTCACCAGGACCTGTGGTCTTTACCTTGCTACAAGTCACCAGGACCTGTGGTCTTTACCTTGCTCCAAGTCACCAGGACCTGTGGTCTTTACCTTGCTACAAGTCACCAGGACCTGTGTTCTTTACCTTGCTCCAAGTCACCAGGACCTGTGGTCTTTACCTTGCTACAAGTCACCAGGACCTGTGGTCTTTACCTTGCTACAAGTCACCAGGACCTGTGGTCTTTACCTTGCTACAAGTCACCAGGACCTGTGTTCTTTAGAACATAAGAACATAAGAACGAAGGAACACTGCAGAAGGCCTACTGGCCCATGCGAGGCAGGTCCAAGTCTCCTACCGGCTTAAGCCAATGCACCCAACCTAGTCAGGTCAGGTCACATTGACTTAAGGGAGGAACACGGTAACCGACCTGGTAGCACAAGCTATCAGGTCTAACTCACACCCACCCACATCCACTCATGTATTTATCCAACCTATTTTTAAAGCTACACAACGTTCTGGCCTCTATAACGGTACTTGGGAGTTTGTTCCACTCATCCACAACTCTATTACCAAACCAGTACTTTCCTATATCCTTCCTGAATCTGAATTTTTCCAACTTAAAACCATTGCTGCGAGTCCTGTCTAGGCTAGATATTTTCAGCACACTATTTACATCCCCTTTATTTATTCCTGTCTTCCATTTATACACCTCAATCATATCCCCCCTAATTCTACGTCTTTCTAGAGAGTGCAGATTCAGGGCCCTTAGTCTATCCTCATAGGGAAGGTTTCTGATACATGGGATCAACTTTGTCATCCTCCTTTGTACATTTTCCAGAGAATTTATATCCATTCTGTAATAAGGTGACCAAAACTGTGCAGCATAATCTAAATGAGGCCTAACCAAGGATGTATAGAGTTGAAGAACAACCTGAGGACTCCTATTATTTATGCTTCTTGATATGAAGCCAAGGATTCTATTAGCTTTATTGCGAACACTTATGCACTGTTGTCTTGGTTTCAGATTACTGCTAACCAGAACTCCTAAATCTTTTTCGCAATCCGTAATATTAAGATCTACATTATTTAGTTTATATGTGGCATGGTTATTGTCCTGTCCAACATTTAGAACTTTGCATTTGTCTATATTAAACTGCATCTGCCACTTCTCCGACCACTGCATCAGTCTATTCAAATCTTCCTGGAGTGCTCGAATGTCCTCGTCAGAATGAATTCGACGGCCTATTTTGGTGTCATCGGCAAACTTGCCGATGTCGCTCTTTATGCCCTCATCTATGTCGTTTATGTAGATTGTGAACAGCAGGGGGCCCAACACTGACCCCTGTGGAACACCGCTCGTGACACTTCCCCACTCTGATTTCTCCCCATTTATGCAAACTCTCTGCTGCCTATTTGTCAACCATGCCTCTATCCAGGAAAAAATTTCTCCTCCTATTCCATGTGCTTTAATTTTCCTCAATAGTCTCTGATGTGGGACCCTGTCAAAAGCCTTACTGAAGTCCATATACACAATATCATATTCATTACCATGATCTACCTCCTCAAATACCTTAGTGAAAAAAGTTAATAAATTCGTAAGGCAGGAACGCCCCTTTGTAAAACCATGCTGAGATTCGTTGATTAATTTATGCTTTTCAAGGTGGCTACGAACTGCCTCGGCAATTATTGATTCCATAAATTTTCCCACTATGGAGGTTAGGCTTATTGGTCTATAGTTCGAAGCTAAGGACCTGTCACCTGTTTTGAAAATAGGTATCACATTTGCCATTTTCCACTTATCTGGCACCATGCCAGTTTGTAGTGATATGTTGAAAAGATTAGCCAAAGGTGTGCTAAGCTCCTCTTTACATTCCTTTAGAACCCTTGCATACAGTTCATCAGGGCCTGGGGATTTGTTAGGTTTTAATTTATCTATTTGCCTAAGGACCATGTCACTTGTGACCCTAATAGTACACAGTTTATTATCGTCCTGTTCTACATAATTTATCATTACTGGAATATCGCTGGTATCCTCCTGTGTAAAAACTGAGAGGAAGTATGTGTTAAAAATTCTACACATTTCCTTATCACTGTCAGTGAGCTGACCCGAGGAACTTTTGAGTGGGCCTATCTTGTCCCTGATCTTACTTCTGTATACCTGAAAGAATCCTTTTGGGTTAGTCTTCGATTCTCTTGCAACTTTAACCTCATAATCTCTTTTTGCTTTTCTAATTCCCTTTTTTATTTCTCTCTTTAACTGAATATATCGATTTCTCAATTGCCCCTCTCCTCTTTTGATTTGCCTATATATGCCTCTCTTTTGACCAATCAGATATTTTAATCTATTGTTCATCCATTTAGGATCATTTTTGTTTGATCTGATTTCCCTATTTGGAACATAATTTGACTGAGCAGCTAGAACTATGCCCTGGAAAGCATCATATCGGCAACCATCACCACCTACCTGACCCTTAGTCAGGTCATTCCAGTTCAGCCCACCTAAGTAATTTTTCAGTCCTATGAAATCAGCCAAGCGAAAGTCAGGGACGGAGACTTGATTGCCATTATTAGGGGAATTCCATGATATATTAAAACTGAGTGATTTGTGATCACTTTCCCCAAGCTCATCATTAACCTCAAGATTATTAATTAGTGTTTCCCTACTGGCAAGAACCAAGTCAAGGAGGTTATTTCCCCTAGTTGGCTCTGTCACAAACTGTTTTAAAAAACAATCCTGGATCGTATCAAGAAAGTCACCTGACTCTAAATTTCCTGTCAAATTGCTCCAGTCAATCTGTCTATAGTTGAAATCTCCCATTAGCACAACATTTTCGTATGTAGATGCCTTACGAATTTCGTCCCATAGAAGTTTACTGCACTCCCTATCAAGATTTGGGGCCCTGTAAATCACACCCAAAATTAGTTTTTCTCGGCCCTCGAGAAGCTGTAACCAAACAGATTCAGTGGCTGACGCTTCTAATTTAATATCTTGTCTAACACAACAATTTAAATTGTCTCTGACATACATCGCTACTCCACCACCTTTCCTGTTGACCCTGTCAGTGTGGAATAATTTATAGCCTTGTATGTGACATTCAGAGGGCATCTCTCTATCTTTCAGATTGAGCCAGGTCTCTGTTATAGCAATAATATCTATGTCTCCTGCACTTGCAATTAATCTTAGCTCATCTATCTTATTTCTTACACTCCTGCTATTAGTATAGTAAACCTTAAGGGAGCTAGTCCCTTGCTGCCCTCTGCTGTCCCCCTTTGTTTGCTGACCTGATCTATTGTCTTTATTTATAACTTCATGCTGAATGCCTTTTATACATTTACTGTTTCCAACCCAAGTGTTGCAACCTGCTTGTTTCCCACACACACCCATACCTCTATCTTCCATCAGTTTAAAATCATAGGCATTTCACCAATGGCCTTCTCAATCGAGTCTGCAAGTGCTACCACCCCAGCCCCAGAGAGATGTACCCCATCCCTTGCATACATATCATGTTTGCCATAAAAGTTGTTCCAGTTGTCAATGAATGGGATTGCAAGTTCCTTGCAGTATCTGTCTAGCCAGCAATTTACACCAATTGCCCTAGACAACCATTCATTTCCTACTCCCCTTCTAGGCAAGATGCTACATATGATTGGGATCCCTCCCTTAGACTTAATGAAATCTATAGCTGACCTGTACTTATCTAGCAGCTCTTCTCTCCTACCCTTCCCAATATCATTTCCACCAGCACTGAGACAGATAATGGGCTTGCTCCCATTACCTGACATGATATTATCCAGCCTGTTGACAATGTCCCCAACACCAGCTCCAGGGAAGCACACTCTATCTCTCATCTTCTTATTCCTATTACAAAAACCACGGTCAATGTATCTTACCTGAGAGTCACCAACCACAAGAATGCGCTTACCTCCATTAGCAGGGGCAGTAGTACCCTTACCTTCACTGGCCACTGAAGTACATTCATCCTGAAGAACAGAGAAGCGATTTCCTACCTTCAGATCTTCACTCTTAACTTTCCTTACTCTGATGCGCCTTCCATTACTGTGAACTACTCGCCACTTGTAGCAGGTGCTGGGCTGCACCTTACTGCTGGTAGCCGTTGCTGCCTCCCCAACTACAGCCTCCTCACAGCGAGAGACAGACTGCACCTCGCTGCTAGAAGCCTCATTCCCCACAACTCCAGCCACCTCACACTCTCTCCCAGACCCATTGAGGTGGACCTTCAGCCTCCTAATCTCCTCCTGGAGAAGCAAGACCTCCTCCTTCAACTCTCCAACCTCAATTTTTAAAACACTGCAGAAGCAAGCCATGCTTTGTAACCGTCCACACTAATCCCCAAGGCAGCTCAGGGTCTGTGACCTCACGTGACGACTGACCACAGGTCCAAGTCACCAGGACCTGTGGTCTTTACCTTGCTACAAGTCACCAGGACCTGTGGTCTTTACCTTGCTACAAGTCACCAGGACCTGTGGTCTTTACCTTGCTACAAGTCACCAGGACCTGTGGTCTTTACCTTGCTACAAGTCACCAGGACCTGTGGTCTTTACCTTGCTACAAGTCACCAGGACCTGTGGTCTTTACCTTGCTACAAGTCACCAGGACCTGTGGTCTTTACCTTGCTACAAGTCACCAGGACCTGTGGTCTTTACCTTGCTACAAGTCACCAGGACCTGTGTTCTTTACCTTGCTCCAAGTCACCAGGACCTGTGGTCTTTACCTTGCTACAAGTCACCAGGACCTGTGGTCTTTACCTTGCTACAAGTCACCAGGACCTGTGGTCTTTACCTTGCTACAAGTCACCAGGACCTGTGGTCTTTATCTTGCTACAAGTCACCAGGACCTGTGGTCTTTACCTTGCTACAAGTCACCAGGACCTGTGGTCTTTACCTTGTTACAAGTCACCAGGACCTGTGGTCTTTACCTTGCTACAAGTCACCAGGACCTGTGGTCTTTACCTTGCTACAAGTCACCAGGACCTGTGGTCTTTACCTTGCTACAAGTCACCAGGACCTGTGGTCTTTACCTTGCTACAAGTCACCAGGACCTGTGGTCTTTACCTTGCTACAAGTCACCAGGACCTGTGGTCTTTACCTTGCTACAAGTCACCAGGACCTGTGGTCTTTACCTTGCTCCAAGTCACCAGGACCTGTGGTCTTTACCTTGCTACAAGTCACCAGGACCTGTGGTCTTTACCTTGCTACAAGTCACCAGGACCTGTGGTCTTTACCTTGCTACAAGTCACCAGGACCTGTGGTCTTTACCTTGCTACAAGTCACCAGGACCTGTGGTCTTTACCTTGCTACAAGTCACCAGGACCTGTGGTCTTTACCTTGCTACAAGTCACCAGGACCTGTGGTCTTTACCTTGCTACAAGTCACCAGGACCTGTGGTCTTTACCTTGCTACAAGTCACCAGGACCTGTGGTCTTTACCTTGCTACAAGTCACCAGGACCTGTGGTCTTTACCTTGCTACAAGTCACCAGGACCTGTGTTCTTTACCTTGCTACAAGTCACCAGGACCTGTGTTCTTTACCTTGCTACAAGTCACCAGGACCTGTGTTCTTTACCTTGCTCCAAGTCACCAGAACCTGTGGTCTTTACCTTGCTCCAAGTCACCAGGACCTGTGTTCTTTACCTTGCTACAAGTCACCAGAACCTGTGTTCTTTACCTTGCTACAAGTCACCAGAACCTGTGGTCTTTACCTTGCTCTAAGTCACCAGGACCTGTGGTCTTTACCTTGCTACAAGTCACCAGAACCTGTGGTCTTTACCTTGCTACAAGTCACCAGAACCTGTGGTCTTTACCTTGCTCCAAGTCACCAGGACCTGTGGTCTTTACCTTGCTCCAAGTCACCAGGACCTGTGGTCTTTACCTTGCTACAAGTCACCAGGACCTGTGGTCTTTACCTTGCTCCAAGTCACCAGGACCTGTGGTCTTTACCTTGCTACAAGTCACCAGGACCTGTGGTCTTTACCTTGCTACAAGTCACCAGGACCTGTGGTCTTTACCTTGCTCCAAGTCACCAGGACCTGTGGTCTTTACCTTGCTCCAAGTCACCAGGACCTGTGGTCTTTACCTTGCTACAAGTCACCAGGACCTGTGGTCTTTACCTTGCTCCAAGTCACCAGGACCTGTGGTCTTTACCTTGCTCCAAGTCACCAGGACCTGTGGTCTCTGCTACAGCAAGACCATGCGAAAGGATTCGCCCTTCTCCATTTATTACGAGTCTTAAGAGGTTATTACTGCTGTTTCTCTCATTCTGATGTTACTGAAGAAAAAAATATAAGGAAGAGTATCCCCTCCTGTCGTATTACCGGAGTTTAATACCCGGAAGGAGGATCGACTCCCCTGATACACACTTACATAATTCATAAACAACTACTAACACTGCTGGGGATTTACCAGTGAGCGATTCAATCATTTTTTTAAAACTATTTTTCCGAACAATATAATTGGATTTATGTTAACAATTATCTCTTGCTTTCAATACTAGACACGAAAAAGACGCTAATAATGTTAACATAATCATAATTTAACGGTTAGAAATTATTAAGCAGCTTGAAGCAGCGTTAGTGAAGCAATAATACTGTACACGTTGACGAAATATACTTAGTACAAAAACAAAAAAATGTGTCGCATTATTGCCAATGAGAAGAACGGGGGGAAGGGGGGTGGGGGAAGGGGGTGGGGGAAGGGAGTGGGGGAAGGGGGGTGGGGGAAGGGGGGTGGGGGAAGGGTGTGGGGGAAGGGGGGTGGGGGAAGGGGGTGGGGGACAGGGGGGTGGGGGACAGGGGGGCGGGGGAAGGGGGGCGGGGGAATGGGGGTGGGGGGAAGGGGGCGGGGGATGGGGGAAGGGGGCGAGGGAAGGGGGGTGGGGAAGGGGGGTGGGGGAAGGGGGGTGGGGGAAGGGGGTGGGGGAAGGGAGTGGGG